>NC_061116.1:102277640-102535483 GCF_002878395.1 Capsicum annuum | reverse complement strand
CAAGGATTATTCCTGGAAATTCAACAAGTTGTCTAAGAATGCTTCAAAATTAGAGTTGGATATGAGGGCCAGGATGAGAAAGTTTGAATTAGGACTCTCTCATGAGTTGATCCTTGAAAGCAAGACTGCATTACTGATCAAGGACGTGGATATTTCTAGGTTGGTTGTTTATGCAATACGTAGAGGAGAAAAATAAGAAGTAGACTGAGATAGGTGAAAGGAAGGGTAAGAGGTTCAGGTTCTCTGAACAAGGTAGTGGTCAATAGTAAAGTAGTTAGGATGGTGGTAAGTGGCCAAAGAAGAAGTGGGGGAGTTCTGGTTCCTTCTCCACAACTAGTGCTTCTTACTCGAAGCCATCGGGTGACAGGCGTTAGCAGGTTGGCTATAACTTTGGGGCATAGGGTGCCTAATATTGGGTTAGTGGGCACAAATGGCTTCATACTATCCTTTTTGTAGATTATGTGGTTGGTTGCATTGGGGCTTCTATGATGAGAGGAGGGATAGGTGCTTTAAATATGGTCATCCCGACCACATGCTTAGAAATTATCCAATTGGTAAGGTTGATTCGAGATTGAATAAGCTTAGGGTTGCCTTTTTATCTTCTCTTACACTAAAAGGTGCTACTTCTGCATCTGTTTATGCTTCTAGAACCGGCACTGGCCGTAATAGGTTATATACTCTTTCTACCAGATAGGAGTCTGAGGCATCGTCTGAAGTCGTGATTGATACGTTATAACTCTTTCCTTGGGATGTTTATTATTTACTTGATCCAAGTTCCACTCTCTCATATGTGACCCCATTTGTGGCTTTGTATTTTGGTTTTAATCCCGAGGTTATTTTGGATTCTTTTTTATTTCTATAATGATAGGTGACTTTGTGGTTGCTAAAAGAGTCTATAGGCTGGGGGGATCTGTTGGTTGTAAGGAGACTTGGGTTGATTTCTATGAATTAAATATGGTGTATTTTGATAATATTCTAGTTATGGATTGGTTACATTCGTGCTAAACGTCCTTAGATTGTTGGACCCGTAGAGTTGTCTTTAAGATCCCTGGTGAACTAGTTATTTTATAGGAAGGTGGTTTTCTATCTCCTAAGAGGTGGTTTATATCATATCTTAGAGCTCGGATGTTAATCTCTAAAGGATCTCTCTATTATTTGGTCTGAATGAAAGATTCTAACTCAGAAGGTCCTTCTTTGCATTTGATTTCTGTGATGAATGAGGTTCCTAAGGTCTTTCCAGATGACCTTTCTAGTGTTCCGCTAGATAGGAAGATTGATTTTGTGATTGATTTGGTTTCGGACACTCATCTAATATTTATTCTTCCTTATAGAATGGCTTCTGTTGAGTTGAGGGAACTCAAGGAGAACCTTAAGGATCTTTTGGACAAGGGTTTCATTCATTTTAGTATATCCCCATGGGGTGCACCAGTTTTATTTATGCGTAAGAGGGATGGTTCCCTTCGGATATGTATTAGCTATCAACAATTGAATAAGGTGATGGTTAAGAACAAGTCTCCTTTTCCAAGGACAATGACTTGCTTGATCATTTGCAAGGTACCAAATTCTTTTCTAAGATAGATCTACGGTCTGGGTATCATCAATTTAAGATTAGGGAGGTGGATATCCCTACGACAACTTTTTATAATCAGTATAGGAACTTTGAGTTCTTGGTTATGTCATTTGGTTTGACTGATGCCCCGATGATATTCATTGATTTGTTGAATAGGGTATTTAATTAGTTTCTAGATCTTTGGTCATTGTGTTCATTGATGACATCCTGGTAAATTCTAAGAGTGAGATAGATCATGCCAATCACCTCTATGTGTTGTTGCAGACCTTAAAAGAGCAGTAGTTGTATGCCAAATTCTCTAAATGTGTGTTCTGTTTGAATGTTATTACTTTTTTGGGTCATATTATTTTGGGTGAGGGGATTATGGTTGATCCACAAAAGGTGGTGGTGGTTAAGAAGTGGCTTAGACCCACAACTTCAATTGACATTCAGAGTTTCTTGGGTTTGGTTGGGTATTATAGGAAGTTTGTGTAAAGTTTCTTGACTATAGTTGCCCCATTGAACAAGTTGACTCAGAAGAAGGTAAAGTTCTCTTAGTCAAATAATTGTGAGGGTAGTTTCAAAAAGCTAAAGGATAAGATAATTTCGGCTTTGGTTTTGACTTTTCCTTAAGGCAATGAGGTATTTGTGGTTTACTGTGATGCATCCCGGGTGGGACTTGATTCTGTTTTGATGCAGCAAGGTAAGGTAATTGCCTATGCTTCTAGACAGTTGAAAATTCATGAGAGGAATTATCCAACTTATTATCTGGAATTATTAGTTGTGGTATTTGCATTGAAAATATGTCGACACTATTTGTATAGAGTGTACGTGGTCATCTCTTCTGATGATAAGAGTCTACAGTATGTGTTCACTCAGAAGAAGCTTAACCTCAGGCAAAGGAGATGACTTAAGCTTCTTAAGGACTATGACACGAGTCTTCTCTATCATCCAGGTAAGGCTAATATTGTTGCTGATGCTCTTAGCAGGTTATCCATGGGGAGTTTCACTTATGTATATAAGGAGAGCGAGAGTTGGTAAAGGATATTCACTTTTTCTAATCTTGGAGTTCGCCTGTTAGAATTTGAGAATGATGGTGTGTTGGTACAGGTAGTTGGTCAGTCGTCTCTTAGTGCAGAGATCAAGGAGAAGCAAATGCTAGATCTTATCTTGATAAGGATAAAGGGTGGGGTAGGTAGAAAAAAGGAAATGGTATTTGAGATCAGTGGTGATGGTACCTAGCGGTACCAAAGGAGGTTATGCATTACTAATATTCATGGTTTGTGAGAAAGAGTATTGATTGAGGTGCATGAATCATGCTACGTTGTTTATCCTAGTTCAAAAAAATTATATCATGATCTCAAGGAGATATATTGGTGGAATGGTATGAAGAAGGATGTGGATAATTTTGTGGCCAATTGTTTAGCGTGTCACATGAGTCTTGGGGATAAGATGACAAAGTTTGCTCACTTTTTGCTAGTGAAAACAAATTTTTTGGCTGAGGGTTATATGGGGGTGTATCTTCATGACATTATGAAGCTGAATGGGGTACCTGTTTTGATTTTCTCTGATTGTGGTACATAGTTTTCATCTCACTTTTGATGGTCATTTAGTAGGGGTTAGGTACTAAGGTTAGTCTGAGTTCTGCTTTTCACCCGTAGATGGATGGGCAAGCCGAAAGGAAAATTTAGACATTAGAAGATATGCTTCGTGCATGCATAATTGATTATGGTGGCAGTAACATTGAGCATCTACCTCCTATAGAGATTGCTTACAACAATAGTTATCATTCTAGCATTAGGATCTCCCCTTTTGAAGAATTGTATAGTAGGAGGTATAAAACTCCTATTGGGTGGTTTGAGGTTGTTGGGGTGGATATGTTTGTCTTGAATTTGGTTTATCAGGCTATGGAGAAGGTAAAGGTGATATGGGATAGGCTTAAGGCTGCGTAAAGTCACCAAATGTCCTATGCAGATGTAAGGCGTATGGCCTTGGAGTTTGAGGTTGGGGATAGGGTGTTCCTAAAGGTGTTTCCCATGAAGGGAGAGATGCGGTTTGGGAAAAAAAGGAAGCTTAGTCCCCCAGTATGTTGGTCCTTATGTGGTTTTGAGGAGGATTAGTAATGTTGCATATGAATTGGAGTTGCCTTCTAGTTTAAGCTCTATTCATCCGGTTTTCCACATCTCCATGTTAAGAAAGTGTATAGGTGATCCTTCACTGGTTATTCCTTTGGAAGGATTGGGTATCTCAGATTCTCTATCACATGAAGAGATCTCGGTGGAGATCTTAGATAGGCAGGTTCATTCGTTGCAAACCAATGATGTAGTTTCGATTAAGATTCTATGGCGGAACCACAAGATAGAAAAGGCTACTTGGGAAGCAAAAGAGGACAGGAAGTTCAAGTATCCGTATTTATTTTTGGCTCTAAATATTCATGCAAAAGGTATGTGTTCTTGATCACATCTTTGTTTTCTAACTTGGTTAAAGTAAGGTTAATTTCCTTGAATCTTTGTTTTCTAACTTAGTTAAAGGTTGGAATGGATATGTTGGGGGTGTGATTTGTGCTTGTTCTACCTTATCCATTATTCTGGGATGAATAATCCTAGTGGGGGAGACTGAAACACCTTAGGTTTTGGAACCTTAGAAAATTTTCTAGATTTCTGGTTTCTGGATATCATATGACTAGGAGGTAGTAGTCATATGATGAGGTATGATTGGTATGGTCTTAGTCGTATGTTAACCAGTATTGGTTGGTGTATTTTATTAGATGTTAACCAGTATTGGTTTGTGTATTTTATTAGTTTTTGAAATGGGTATGACTTGGGTGGGTATGAGTCATATGTTGGGTGATGGGTCTTATGGTTGGGGTTTCCTTCACTTAATCTAAAACTTAGTAACTTAACTTGGATCTGAGTACAAGTGACTCGCCATGGATCATGAGATAGTGTACGAGTGCTATAATCGAACTTGTATATTGAACAGTGTCAACCCATGTTGATTCTATCTAAGGTATGGTGTACGGGTACCAATCATATGGTTTGGTGCGAGTGGGACTTTGAAGTAGTAGGTTGGTCAGTGTGGGGGTTGAGATTGTGCTTAGGGTATGGATGGTGGGGGCCACTCATACCCTAGGGTACGGATGGGGTGGTCGTACTCTCCTGCGAGTAATTAATACAGTTTAAGTTGGGGGTAATCTGGACATTTCCTCTTATAACTCCTTAGGACCCCTTGACTTAAAACACTTTTTTGGGGCTTTATTAAACTAGTTGCAATCAATCAAACACTAGACTCTCTCAAAATCTCTCAAGGCTCTTGGGGTAAGCAAAAGCTAGGGTTTTCTTCAAGGTGGTCAATTGAGGCTCATAAGAGTGATTTATTCTCCTCTTCTTCCTAATCTAAGGCAAGATACTTGCCCCTAATTATTAGTTCCAACTAAAGGCATATTTTATAAATTATTTTCATAGCATAAATGTTGTATGGTTTTGGGTTTGCCAAGATATATTTGGGCTTTAGTTATAAATGTTTGGTTATGGTTTTCCAATGATTTAATTATAGATTTACATGTTTTAATGGTGTTTTTAGACATTTGGTTGCATGGTAATGGTCAATTGGTGCTTGGTTTTGGTTTTGGAAACACTGTACCCCTAATTTGTTTGATAAAAAGCCTATGATAATGCTTTTACTACATTGTTGGACTTTTAATGGAACTATTGCATGATATAACTTGGTAATGGAACCCTAAATGCTATAAATTATTTAAATGGTTTGGAATGGTTAAATGATAAGGTCTTGGTGGTTGTAGTCTATCCAATTAAAAGCCTTATGGGGTAAAAGGGAATCCCCCAATTAAACTTAATAATGAAACACTTGTGGGATACACGGGACTCCCCCAAGTGAACTTGATAATAAAACCTATGGGTACAAGGGAATCCCTTAATCCTTGAAATGTTGGCTAATGACATAGCTTGTAAGCTATAGTCGCTATAACGATACTACTACTTATATAATTTGTTAATAACAAATAGAATGGTAGTCTTTCTTATGTGGTAATGGTTTTAACTAGGCAATAATGACGAGGAGTGATTTCTAACCGTGAAGGTGTGAATCCAATGGATGGACACTAGAAACTCATACTTGCTTACATGAGGATTTCGTCATGATGACTATATGGGGTACATAGGAACCCCCTAAGATACAATTATATATATGTATCATAGAGAGTGGAGGGTATTTAGGAATCCCCTACTCCTATGGTATCTCTGTTTCATGTGGCTATATGTATCGAGGCCTATTCAGGGGGTTACACTAGAAATATATAGGCCGTGGGTGGTTCCAGGACAATTAAGCTACACATATCCAGATTATGATTTTAAATGCATGCTAAACCCGGTTCCCTCTTCCTAGAATGGTTATACATATATGTGTATGTGTGGTTGTGAATGTAGATGGTTAGTTTACTTCATTTTAAAGGTTGGCATTTTTTTTTCTTATCCAGAGTACTTTCTAGTATTCAACAGCTAACACATCTTTGGGTGGCTGTATCCCCATGCGATACAGGAACCGACCATTCCATTCCTCCTTCTTAGTGATCGAATTCGGGATCAGCTATCGGATTGAAGTATTGAGCTTTCATACTTTGAAAGGCTCTATTTTATATTATGGATACATTTATATACTTTGATTATTTAATATACATTGGTTTTGGCTATGATTTAGGGCATGTCCCAACCAGATTTTTTTCATTCGGGTAGAGTCTTTGTGGAACTACTATGGGTTGGAATGGGTGGTGTCAGCCTTAATATTGGCATTAGTATTGGGGATGATATCGTTGGACTGAATTTATGATTGTTACATCCTTTTATGTTATGTTATGGACAAGAACTTGATTATTATATCGGTTTGGTTATGGTTGTTGGTTAGTATTAGATGGTTGGACTTTCTTGGGTTGGTCATGGTTATTGACCTATCCCTAAGTCTGGAATTATAATAAATGCTATATTGTTAAATGTTTGGACTTCATATGACATAGGGTTTATGCTAGTTTATTGGGTTGGGTATTAGGGGTGGTCTTCGGTCTCGGTTGGACTTGAGATGCCCATTACAACAAAGCCCTAGTTTGGGTCGTGTCACTCAACTCCTTCAAAACTAGATTCTAATTCTTTATCTCTAGATTTCCTCTTTTGGAGGAACTTTTCTCTCCTCCTTCTTTATTATTCAAGCCAGACCTAAATTTTTCTTTCTTTTTTGACTGGAGAGGGGGATGTGGTGGTGTTAGTATTATATTATTTATTTGGGGGTTATCCTTCCAACATTGAAGTAAGCTACTTTGGGGTTCAACCGACCTTGATATGGGTTATTCCTCAATGGAGCCACTAGACTCCTGTTCATCATCAATTGGCTCATCCCTCAGTGATAAGTGGCCTGAGCTTTTTTTTTTTATGAGTTTGTGTTGCCCCCTTAGTGGTATCGTTCTTTGGTGACATTGTACCTGAGGTGGAAATTTTATTAGTTTACATTGAAAGAGTAATGGAAAAAACAAGAAAGAAAACTATCTTGATTCCCTTGTGTCACATTATTGTGCTTCATGTATATACATAGTTGGTTTTAAAGTGTTGATATAGGATAGGGTAATGTGTTTGAGCTAAAAGTTATGATTTACTGCCTTGGATAGCTTAGATTCTCTAGTTAAGCATCGTGTTTTTGTTTTGTTTTGTTGTGTTTCCTGAGGACATGGAAACATTCTAAGTTGAGGCTATTGATGTGCTATGGATTTATGATACTTTCGATGCATTAAACGATGATTTATGATACTTTCGATGCATTAAACGATGAAAATATGCAAGTTTCTTAGGTTTTTGGTAATATATGATGTGTTTGGGTATGTTTTGAAGGAAATCGGGTTTTGGATGCTAAACTAAAGAAAAAGATGAAAATTAAAGTTTTGGCAACTTACCGAGGCAATTCTAGGCATAAGTGCAACTTACCGAGCATAGGTCACGAATGTAGGTGTCACAACTTGAATTACAGAAGCTCATATGTAGGAATAAAAAGACTTTGGCACTTACTGTAGACACCTAAAGTCTGTAGGTATCAGAAGTAACTGCTAGAATGGAAAGTTCAGATAGTTTCAGGAGTAGTGCAGAGGTCTGGGTCACTTACCAAGGACCACCTACGGTCCGTAGGTGGCCTAAGTAAGTGGCCACCGACCTCAATTTTCCTTTTCGTTTGTGTTTTGATTTTTAGGATTTCCTTG
Organism: Capsicum annuum; assembly: GCF_002878395.1. Taxonomy (NCBI): domain Eukaryota; kingdom Viridiplantae; phylum Streptophyta; class Magnoliopsida; order Solanales; family Solanaceae; genus Capsicum; species Capsicum annuum. The sequence goes on along the minus strand of NC_061116.1, from coordinate 102,527,681 downwards.
TATCCTATAAACTCGTTTTTGACATTTTGTAGTTAGTTTATGCACTTTTAACATTCACAAACATATACTTGATTTAGGATTCAATTTTGATTTTGGGATTGCTTTGTACTGATTTTGGTTGTTTATTCAATTCAAGACTTTGGGTTTTATTTGTTAATTATTATGATTCTATTTGAATGGCTTCTATTATGAAACATCGTATTACAAATATGAGCGGCTAATTCCCTTATCTAGGGTTGTGGCAACCCTGGCTAAATAACAATGTAGGAGAAGTAATAAATCCTTCAGATAGCTGTTACTGCATGCATTGTGGTTTTCTTCGTACTTATTGCTTTCTTAATAGTTGCAAATGTTAAGATCCAACCTGTATTCCTATGAACCTAAGAGGGAGGTAGAGATTGGGAAAAGGAGATCACAACAATGATTTAGGGTTAATTTCCAAAATAAGATTTCCTGCATTATCTTCTAAAGATGATTAACTTGCATCGAATCAACTTAAGATTGAGATAAGATAGTTGAAACTGGGATCCAAGATAAGAGATAGTAAGGAAACTCGCTGAGACTAAGAGAAGATAAGTGAAATTCACCAAAGTATGTTGAAAGACGGTTGGTGATACCTAACTTACCATATTCTATATCCACAATAGTTGGATAGTTGGATTGAGCACGAAAAGCCTACCGTGTTAGAAGCTAAGGGGAACATAACTCTAGTGTTCGTCTCTGACTGATTACAATTAAAGTTGAGTTTAGTGTCTTGTTCCAGATTTCTACTTCAAACCACCTATTTACTTTCAGTTTAGTCTAGTAGTTCCACCAAATGAGAGATATAATTCAACGTCTTCCTAGTGGGTTCGACCTTAACCTATTTAGGTTACTTTACTTGATAGCGACCGCTTTATATTCAATTTGAGGTATAGTTTGGGTTCTTATCAATAGGTAGAGGTTGACGTAGAGGGTATGGATAAATCTCTTGATGTAGTTATAGTAGTTGTAATATCAATGTAAGACCCCGCATTTTTGAAATAGTCTTTGAACCGTCGTTCCTACGCATATAAGTTATAATCCAAATGATTCCCATATGAACATAAGTTTCATGATCTTTATCCTTTTTTTGATGTGCTTTTGAGGTGAAAAATATTCATAAGAATCGCTTAGAACAAAGTTGAGCTAAGACCCTTTGATTCATCCAAAATTTGGTACTCGATTCTTTAAGGGTCGACTTTAAACGTGTATAACTTTTGATATACATGAAATTTCTCATTTCAAGATCAACCAAATTGTAGATAATAGAATCATCTTTCCAATGATACTAATTCGCCTAAATTCGATACCTGAGTGAAAAGTTATAGCCATTTTTGTGAAAAACAATAAGTGGTGGCGATATGCCCGTGCTGCCTGGGTTATTGAGCCTAGATAGAGGAGGCGACATGGGTTTTACTCCCCCGGGCTAAAGGGGAGCCGCCTGGTCCATTCCCCCACCGTTTTCAAATCCTTAAGGGTCAAGGGGAACTTTGGTCCTTTCCCCTAAACACCAAACGTCCAAGGGACGATTTATAACACCCAAAAGGACATTATTTGCCCAATTTTCATCATTAAAACCTCATATAAACCCTCCCTTTTCCCTCCATGAACAAAGTTCAACTTCTATCTCAAGAAAAAAGGATTTAATTTTGAATTTAATATTTCTTCAAGACTCCAAGAGTTAAAGCTTCCTAGTTCAACAAACCTTCAAGAAAAAAAAATCAAGAATAGGGTTTCTTTAACAAGTTTATCATTCAATTCCCAAAATTCAAGCTTTCTTCACAATTCAAGAAAATTAAGTTATATGGGCTTATGAACAAGGATAATTCTTTAATCCTTGTGCCCAAAACTAGTTTTTAAAGATGAATTTATATGAGTTTCAATTTAGGGTTCACACCCAATTATCATTACTTGAAGATTATGATGTCACAAGTGATTTAAATATTGAAATGCATGTCTATTTTCACATCTTAATGCGCGTGATATAATTTTAAAGATTTTCAATTGTGTTTTAAGCATGATATTGTGATTTTGATTTCATTACCTTGATATTGTTGAAGTATTTCAAGAAGTATATTCAGAATAATGTTTTGCTATGGATTTGCATGAGTTTAAAGCATGGGTTTTCAAAGCCCTAAGTTTAAGTAATGATATCTCAACAAGACTATGTTTTGAACATCTTTTACAAATTGTTTACCAAGATTTAAGAAAGAAAGTTTATCGTTTGATCCTAAGCTACGATAAGGATTCCATATTGTTCATACATTTTGAGATTTAGAGAAAGAGAAACATAATTGGTTTTCATTACAAACCCTTGTGCTAATTTAAGGTCGATTTCCTAAGGTTCTGAGCAAAAGAATAGGAGTAGTATTTAGCTACGAGTTGGGTATGATTCTAAGGTATCATGCCCCAGAAGTATGTGCCACCATAGGATTGAGATTAAGTTCACTAGTGGGATAAGTCAGTGATCACTTATGATAAGGTTATACTCCTTGGCAAGAGTCTGACCCATCTCCCCAACGTGAGGTTTTCCCCTTAGGGGAACATGACGTTGTACATCATGATAGATCACATGGTGTATGTTAGTTAGAAGGACCTCCCAAAGGCCCTAACTCTTAAATCAAAATGTTAGAACAGTTTTGAGAAAACTAAGTGTAAAGGCTTACAATTTTACTCAGACATTGTCTTACTTAAGACTTCAGTTATCAGATTTCAGCTTTAAGTTTTAAGATTGATAATGAGCCTTTTTCACCTAGCCTGCATGATTTGAAGTATAGAATAAGAGTACAATTTATTAGAACTAAGCGTGGTGGCTCACGAGAATTTCTTTTACGCTTTATTATTCATGATTTATTATTTTTCAACTTCTATTATTCAAGCCAAGGTGACTCACTCACGTTTAGCATGCCATTTTTGAAAGTTTATTTGAATTATTGCATTTATTGTTTTACTTATCCATTCACCCCTACATGCTCAGTATATTCTAAAAGTACTGATCCACATATATGTCTATGTGCTACATTGTCTCAGAATGTAGGTACAAGTTAGAGCATGCACATCATAATCAGATAGTTGTAGCTTCCATTCAACAGGTGATGATCCCTTCTGATTCAAGGGTTCGAGTCAGTCATAGTACGAGTAGCATTTTATTTCTTATTCAGTCGTATTGATTTGGGATAGCTGGGGGTCAGGTCTCGGCTACCTATAGTCAATATTAGAAGAGGCTTCATAGATAGTTAGTAGAGTTAATGGATTTGATTCCAGTTTTATTTTGTATAAGCAGAGTTGTAATCCTTTTTATATAGTGCTATATTGGTCATATTCAAAAAATATTTATCTTCCACTTATTTCATTTAGTTTTATGTATTTAGTCAGTTTCTCATGAGTTATGCTAGTATAAGGGTTAGCTTGGGATCACTTGTGGTCCAAAGCATCGTGTGATGACTAGGGGTAGCCTCAGTTCGTTACAATCAAGGGAAGTGGTGGAGGGTAATTGTGGTCTTGATAAATTAGAGGAAGTACTATGTTTGCTTGGATTTAAAAGTAGGTACAAAGAAGCTCCATCTAGGTCCATATATTTGTCCTCCAAAGGGAGACCCTTGAATCAGTTGGTCTAAAAATAGGGGTAGTAGGGGTAAAAGTGAAAGAGAACTTACCTGAGGGTGCAGTTGTTTGATCTGGCCCATTATTATTTGCCGTTAGAGTCATATTGGATTTTTACTTAGGTATATTGGTCATTGTGGAGCTGGACTTGAAAGTTCTTGATGACCGTCATGAGAAGTATACAGTTTGCCATTTGGATGGCAATGACGATGGCATGAGAGAGGAGGGTGATTTCTCAGTAGAAGAAATTAGGGTGGAACTGTTGGGAGTGAAGTAGTATGGAGGCATTATGCTATTTTATGGCCTAGACGACCACAAAAGAGGTAAAGAATTATGACCCCTTGTATAGAAGTTGTTGTAGATGTGTGCCGACATATATGTGCAATAAAAGTGGTTGTTCCAAAGGCACCTCCACATATATGAGCTTAACGACCTGTTAAGGTGGAGTAGGTGCAGACATTGACAACTAGAAGTTGCCCAATTTTTCATCCAACCTATTGAAGAACTTTAGCATTGTAAATTCCATCAAAAGCCTCGACAAGCATGGCCAAATAGCCATATAGGTGAAAGTCGAGAAAGAGGCACAAAACTTAGGTTCCCGATAGCAGACAAAGACAAAGTGATTGTAGATGAACCAAGGTCTACCATGGTGTGTGTCTTTATGTTTGCTTCATTGTGGAATTTGATTAGAGAAAAATCATTAAGAAGTTCGATGAGTGAGAGGCTTCAAATGTTTCCAAATAGTTTGTAGTTTATTCTTCAGCGTTTGGTGGCTAACCTTGTCACTAAGGACATTGATAATGGCATAATTTTTCCATTGCGGATAGATTCTAGATTTATCAAAGGTGTAAAGAGAAATTAAATTATTTGGTGAAGAGTTACCAACTGTGATTTCGTCCTCCATTTTGAGGTCACAATTTGGAAATTTTGTTGTCACAATAGGAAGGTAAGGATCAACAATCAAAGCATTGGCGTAGATAGATTTTTGGATTGCTAAAGAAGGTGGGTGTATTAACATTATATGTGGATGACCAGTGGAGGCGTTAGGAGAGCTCATCTTGTAGTGTGAGGACAAGACTTTTCTACTCATTATTATCTTTTTACCAAAATAACTGTCAACAAAGTATGACATTCTATGGATCCATAGTTATACTATTTATTTTTAAATTAAAAACAAAAGACTTAGCTATTTGTTTAGAAGGTGCAGTAATCGGTGTTGTTGGATGAGGTGTTCTTCAAACTTGACAAACTCCCTAGCGTGATGAAACAATGCAAATAATTTTAGGGTAAAAGAATAAATCAATGAAGTTTTAATGGTAAAAGAATTTTGTTTCAAAGAAAATGTATAAAGCTAAAGAAGGGTATTTTTTATGAACAAACATTTTTATAGAAATTATGCAAGAGATGTTATTTTTAATACACCAAATCAAACAATGGATAAGTAAAATGCAATCATAACTAACATAAGCAATACTAATACACCATATTTTGCACTATTCATCTACACTCTACCAAACGATCCCTTGTAGACTTCAAAAGAAACTAGCTAATTCATTAAATAAACCAACATAGTCAAATATTCTAATAATAATGTCAATGCAGAAAAATATACGAATGTCTAAAATACCCCCGAGAACTGAAAGTCATTGTACCAAAATAACTAGCAAATATAAAAAATGAGTTCAACCCAAAACAAAATAAAAGTATCCATGTTTGAAACAAATGTACAAGAACCAAAGAGAGATTACTCATGGTTTTTCGAAAGATGTAGCTTACCTTTGAGTCGATACGCATCATGATCTAAAGCCGAGGTCTTGATGTAGTTTCTGGAAGACGCTCTGTACTCAACAAAGAGAAGAGTACGGGTAGTATCAATATAAAGCCACTATGTACACAAGGATCATCGGCAAACCCAAAATAATGAATGTGAACAAATAACCATAACTTTGTAAACAAGTACAACTGTGAACACTTACAAATACCTGACCATGAATATGTCCCACTTAACCTCTTACAACAATACCAAGTAGATCCAAACATGTCTATGTCAACATAGACACGTACCAAATTAAGACCATGACCTTAACAATAATCAAGTCAACAATTATGACTAACAATGATATAACAAGTCAACAAACATGACTAGCAACAATATACCAAGTCAACAATCATGTCTAACAATAATAAGTTCAACCTTGTTTCATTTACTTCTTTAAAAGACATAAGTAGAGATTATACCTTTCAACCATGTCAATAACTCAGACCATACAAGGATCCATAATAATAATAATAATAATATCCACTAGTTCACTCAAGGAACCAAATATAAATCAATCAATAAAAAATTTGGTCCAATCAAGAAACTGTCAAACTCACCAATCCTTCTACACACATGCTAAGGGTCTTATATTTGCCCACTATCCATGACCTTCAGGGCATGAGCTCTTGCCAATGTACCAAATATCCCAGGTATCTAGTGTCTGACACCTTTATCCCAAATTAATCCTGTTACAATGCCATTTACCTACTCATCTAACAACAATAATGTATCCTATAACGATGTCCTTTACTTGCTCGACTCAGAATAGCAATGGATATCACAATAACCAAAAACACAATGACAATAAGACAACTACACTTATAGAACCAACAACCTTTAATATAACCTCACTATTAGAGATTAACTCTTAGGATATCATTTAATAATTACTCTTCTTACATATGCATTGTAATAACTATACGAAGAAATAGTTAATATGGACACATGAACCAAGTTGGTTTTCAAACTACATTTAACCATCACATACCTCAATCCAAGTCTTGCACCACTCTAATGACTTTGAGACTTTCCTTTACTTGTAATCTTAACTTGGGGTCTAAAAACAACAATGTAACCATAATTCAAATAATGACATAACAATTTCAAGGATGCCAATCTAATTCCATAACCCCAAGGTCAAATTTATGATTACTCCTTCATTCTAGGGGTTTTCTATCATCATTCTACCTTAATTCTACTGATTTTATGATTATAAAAATAAATATTAATTATATAATCATAATTAAATAATACTTGACCAAAACCTAAGCATTTTTATCCGAAATCATCTAATTGCACTAAAAATTCACCTAGGTCAAGTCCAATCCTTTTCCATACCCAAAAACTAGTGATTCAAAGGGTTAATCATATAAATATTAGTTAGTGAAATGGATTTACTTACCTTAATGAAGAAAATAAGTAGAAAGCTAATGAAACTTTCTCAAATTTTTCCCTCCCCAACCCTTAAATGTATGTGAAATAAAAACTACATTTTGGGATATTTTTTTGCATTAGTTGGTGCTTATCTCGCTAGAGCGAGATTTGTCTTCTATTTTAGAATTGATCAACACTGATTCCTACTATAGTGAGAATATTTCTGCTATATTGTGCTAGTGGTAGCGACCCACCTCCTACTATTATAGCCTAGGAGGAGGCAATAAGTCCATCAACCCTTGAAACTTGCCCATTTTATAAAACACTTTCGGATATAGACATTCCAAAATATCTTTTTACATCGAATCTGATATCTAGAGTTCTACTAACTCAAATTCACATTCAAAAATTTCTACAAATACTATGTCACCTTAGCTATCACAAATAACCCCAAATCACTTAACTACTAGCTAGTCCATTCATATTAAATCAGTTCATACTCAAATTTTATTCAAGATTAGCCTAGCCTAAAATTTCTAACTCTTTATTTAAGGATAGACTTAACCCAAATTTTGATACACTAGACTTCACCATAATGATGAAAAGAGTCATTACACTCCAGTTTTAGGCGTGAAATGGGTCTTCTTTGTAAGAGAGTTCTTTATCAAACAACTCTAAATCTCAATGAATAATATAATTCCCATCTCTATAATACTTTTTGAGCATTGAAATATGGAATATCAAATGAACTATCAATAGACTAGGAGGTAGAGCCAACCAATAAGACACAGATCCTACTTTATTTAATATCTCAAATGGTTCAACGTACCTTAGACTAACTTACTTTTCTTCACAAACCATATTACACCATTCATGGGTGAAACTTTAAGCATAATTTTCTCACTCTTCTTGAAATGAAAATCTATTATCTTATTGTATGTATAATCTTTCTGTCTATTCTAAGCTGCCACCTGCTTCTCTTGGATAAATCTAACTTTCTATATTGACACCTTCAACACATTGGTTCTCTATGGTCTCACCTTAAAAGCATCAAATAACCTAATTAGTGATATGCACCTCAAAATATACAAGTCTTCAAAATGAGCCATGTAAATACATGAGTGGTAGATAAAGTTAATCATAAATTCACAAAAAGTAAAGAACTCAATGACCATAAAAATCTATTTCACATGCCTAGACATGTCTCCTAACACCTGAGTCATCTATTTCAACTTCCTATCAGTCTTGAAAATTTATCGCCCCTTCATAGAAGAAAAAGGACTTGCTATTTTACCATAAGATGGTGAGAAGTTTTTTTTCTCTGACAATCTAGTTTTCTAGAATTTTATATTTTAGAATTCTCTTTATCTCTGGTCCTTCAATCATTTTATCGTATTTTGATTTGATTTACCATTCTTTTAGTTTCTATGAAACAATACTTATAGTGGTTATTGTATATATTTTTTTAATTTTATACTTTATGATAGTTTTTATGGTATTTATGAGTACTAGAGTTAGTATCACGATACCTGAGATGTTTGGTTGAGTTTTATGCAAGTTCTTAATTTTGGAAGCTTTCAAAGTCGGTAGATTTAACTTTAGTCAACAATTGGTGTTTTAGACACATGAGAATTCCATCTGTTCCACCTGCTCCAAAAAATCATCTTAGTAGTTCAGTTGGACATCATTTAGGTCCTGAGTCTTTTAGTATGATTTTGAATGCTTAGATAAAAATTTGGTAAAATTTGTCCTATGATTGACTTTGGTCAAAATTAACTGATAATTACCTCTATTAGAAATTCTGATGATTCTATTAAATCTGGAACATCAAAATTAGTCTAGTGGTATAATTAGTTTATTTATGTACGTTTCCAAACATATTTAGAGGGTAATTTAGGGAGTTTTGAGCTTTGAGTTAATGTCAGTTGTTGTATTATACTGCTGCTATCCTTCTTCATCGTGATTCTATGACTTCTATTGTGATTACACAAAAGTGGCATTTAGGACATTGTGATTGCGCCAATTGGGGGTCACCATTGCATAGGTTTGGTAGGTGATTCATCATAACCATACAACATTTTCCATAATAATACGGGCAAATTAAACTAGGGTTGATTTGGGTTAGATTTTGTGCTTTGCGATCGTGAGGATGAGTGTTGAGTAATAAATGAAGTAGTTTTTTGTGGTGATGCTCAACTAAAGTCTTTTACTAACTTGGTGATGTGGAACTTGGATCCTTGGCTTGATATAGAGGCTTATTTCCCTTGTTCCTAAATTGATTATGATTATGAGATGTTGGATATATTTTTTGTATGTTTTTTTAATTTTTTACTTATGTGTGCATGCATATTCCTTATCTCATGGTATATGAAATACATGGATTGAAAGAAAGGATCTAAATGATTTGATTTTGAAAGAAATAATATGAAAGGATTAATTTGAAAGAAAAGAATGATTTTAGTCCCAGTTTGATTTTGAGTTATAAATATATTGGTGAGAGTTGATTTGTATATGGACCTTGAAAGTCCCACATGGGCCACGTCCTAGAGCAAGAAATGCGAAGGGGGGTACAATAGACATTAGTAATTGCATATCATTTCATATTATTGCATTGTACTATGGTACTCATAGATTATTATTATGACTGAGACATATCGTGATATATTTGATATTGAACTACTGAAAATTTTCTGCATGTAGGGTTATTTTAGTATTCTTTAGTCGTTATAGTTTTCTATTTAAGCTTAATCAGTTTATGATGCCTAGTGGGTACAAGTGAACCATACTCATTCCTATTTTTTGCATCCTTATGGTATAGATCATGGTACGAGTAGACCTTTGGATAGGGATCTGTCATCTTGGAGTCATTTCGAAGCTGTGATGATCTCCTTAGTTCGGGTTTCTTCTCGATTTTATTTATCCTACTTTTGTCTTGTTTTGATTTGCAGGCAGTTTTGTAGTTATTTGACATGTAGTATCGAGAGTTGTTCTTGTAATTATGATATATGAGTCTTGGAAATGTGAATTCGTTTTGTTTCAGACTCTCTAGTTAGTAATATTCAGGATGCTTTGAGTTATTATTATAATCATCATTTTTATCCAATATGGTGTAATATGTTATTTCATTTATATTGATATTTTGAATTATCAAATCAAGGCTTACCTACTACAGTCGGGTTGAGGTAGGTTCCATCACAACTCATAAGTTTTTGGGGCCTATCATTCTATATCTTTATTTTGAAGAAAGGTGAATCTACAAGAGAAAGGATAAATATATAGTATCAAAAAAGATAAATTCATTTTTTTGTTTACACATGTGTATTGTCTAATCCATTGATTTTTGTCTTATCTTTATTAAGAAACTAATATAAATAGAAGCCTTTCTTTCACTCAACTTTCTCCATTCTTATTTTAGTAAAATAGGAAGCACTAACGCAACCCTTTTTCTATTAGTTTCGTCCTATTTATTCATCTATTTTCTAATAGGTAGCGTTAATACAACCTTTCTTTAGTTGGCTTTACCTATCTATTCATCTATTTTTTAAAATGGATATTTAGGAATCACTTATTTAACTATGAAGTGCAAGTCATTTCAGGGAGAAATCTGTAAGACCAATTCTATACGCACTTATGAAAAGAAGCAATGTTCATGGATGAAATGAACACTATAATGAGGAATCAAAGACAATCATGGATTAATTGTATCGATTATGTTCTCTAGGTATGGGACAAACTTGACAGTTAATGATATCAAATATACCATTGACCAACTAATATTTGATATATGTTCACTAGTGAAAGTTCAAAGAAAAATCTACTTATCCATATGCAATTAATATTTAGTCATGAATCACTCATTTTGTCATGTATTTTTCCATCATATATATAGTCATTTCTCATTCATGTAGGGGACTGTTGAAGTTTTTTAGGCATGAGCAGAAATAAAGAAAAGAAATATTTTGGATAGTACCAAAGAGTACCTTTTGAATTGCAACTCTCTATCTCATCCTTTCATTGTCTATAAATTTTGTAAGATTACGAGTCATGGGTCGCCCATGTAGACTGACCCAACCTGACCTGATTTTTTTTAATTATCTGGTAAAAGGAAGATAAGAAGGGAGCAACCAATTTTTTGAAAAATAGGGAGTAATTGTTTAGCTGCCCACTACTCCAATACATAAATACTACTTCTTCTTCAAAGTATGAGACAGATGAAAAAACACAAATTCTTAAGTATCCACAAATGTTAAAACCAGAACAAAAACAACATAGAAGGCATTTAGTTTGGTGAATAAACAATTTTATTTCTAAGAGAAATGAAGTGGACTTGAGGCAAATCCTTTCGGAAGCATAATCAATTTCCACTGCGAATTTAAGGTACACACTAATTTATGTTTTGCTCTGAATTACTATAATGACATCATAGACTGGGTTTAAATTGCCTTAATCTTACATTCAATGTCTCGATTTTAAAAGCATAAATAGGAAATCGAGTTAGTACTCACCTGTAAGAAAAATTGTTGACCGAATATAAGTCGTAAAATTCGGTCAGATGTGCCACTGCTACTCTTGTCATACGCGCCACTGCTACTCTTGTCATACGCGTCACTACAACTCTGATCGGATGCACCACTGACGTGGGGGTGTGGTGCTGGCAAGCAAAGAACAAAGTGACCACTAGACATCGCCCATGTCAGTGGCGCAAACTTTAACTTTCCTAGACTTATAGTAAACTCTAAGATTGACAATCGCATAGGCAGTATTTTTTTTTTTTTCTGGGAAAATCACCAGAGAAACCTTAACAAAGAAGATGTTAAAAGTCTGTGATTATTTTTTTTAATCACCGGAGAAACCTCAACAAAGAAGATGTTGAAAGTCTCTATTTATTTGTTTTATTGTTATATTGTATAAAATCTATGTAGTACAGGTACTACTAATTGTAGTACAAACATATATATATATAAATAAATAAATAAATAAAAAGGTTATAAAGTGTTGCCACTATGCACTTACTTCATTTAAATTATTATTAAAAGTTTTTTTGGAATCATTTAAAAAAAATTTATGCCTTTTAATTTTATTTATTTATTTATTTATTAATGAGGGTATAAATTATTTATTTATTTATTAATGAGGGTATAAATTTGTCTTGATATAACCCTTGTCAAGATTAATTCCAAATTATTCGTAAACAGATTTTGTCTTCTACAATAATTGTGACATAAGTGTCACATTGAGTGGTTAATCCATTCTTATTATTTCTTGGTTCCTATTTCAGAAATGGCTGAATGAGGACAAACTCAAATCACTCCAAGTGAGAGTTCCGGATGTTGAGAAAAGAGACAAAATGGAAGAGTACGCCATCAAAGAACATGTTTTCGAGGTCGTGAAATCATATGAAATGGTGGCCTCAGAGCGACGCAAAATTTGTTACGGAATGAAAGAGCTATTCGAAGAGAAAAAGAGAAGAAACTGAAAGAGTTCAAGTCTTTTAAGATGTCACCTAGTGTTACAGTTGCTAGTTTTATTCTTTTGTTTGAATTAAAACTGTAGAACTTGAAAATAATGTAGAAATCTCGGATTGGGAAGCATTAGCTATTTTAGAAAATTCTCTCCGTAATCCTTGGATCAAGATATTAATTGGTGTTTACCATGAGATATGACCTAACGAGCCTTTTTGGGTGTATATAAGTCGTCTCGAATATTTGTGGGATGACTTTTATCTTTACATTGACTTGTGACTTGTAACATATAGTTATTTCTTAACTTTATATTATATATAACTTAAGTTCTTTATCTCTTTTTATGTATTTCATTCATTTATTTAATTTTAAAATGACTTAATTGAAAGCTATCATCCTAATACACATTACGAAATTAATTTCTAATTTTGGTCAAGTGTTTAATTCGTACATGATGATTGAATTCTTAAGTGTCCTTTCAATTTTACTCTAAAAATGAAACCTTTATGTGAAATAATTTTCTTAAATGTGTAACTTGCATGCATAATTGATAAAGTACTTGCGTGATTGTTTGTCAATAACAGACATGGCATCAAAAAGCATAATTGCTGACTTGAACAAAGAAGAAACACTGAATGGAGACAACTACGACATTTGGAGTCATAAAATATGGTATGTACTGGAATAGCAAAATGCTCTTGAAGATATTAACCATGTTGTATGTCTACCAGAAGAGGATAATACTTCATAATACAAAAGAGACCTTGAAGTTTATAAGTCTTGGGAAAAGGCTAATGCCATTGCACATGGAATCATTTTAAGTTCTGTGGTTAATGTCCTCATACGTGAGTATGAGGAATTTCCTACTGCCAATGCCATCTAGTCACACTTGTAAGGAACATATAGGGGTAGTTCTACTACCTACCTTAGACAGCTGACTATCTAGTTTGACACTTATAAAAAGTGTCATGATTAGAACATCAAACAACACCTTAGGGTGATGTCGAGTATGATATACCAACTCAAAAGTTTTGGTCATATTCTCTCGGATGAGCAGTAGGTTCAGGCAGTGGTCTGATCTCTTCCCAATAGTTGGGAACACCTGAAGGTTAACTTAACGCACAATGATAGCATCAAAATTTTTTTTGATAATGCCCGTCATGTTAAACTTGAAGATGAGCGGCTTGGTGCTGCTGAAGCTGCTCCTAATGCCTTTATAAAAGAATCAAGTGGTAAGAACTCTTCAGGATTCAAGTGCAAGAAGAAGTCAAAAAATAACGAGAAGGGTAAAGAGACCGAAGAAGGACCCGCTGAGAAAAAGAATAAGCCAAATTACAAGAAGGAAAAAAGGTTTTTCAAGAAGAAAGACAAGACCAAGATGAAGTGCTACAATTTCCAAGTTCTGGGTTATTTTGATCGTGAATGTCCTGAGTAGAAAAAAGTAGCATTTCTAAATGCATCTCTAAGTGCTACATATATTTCTAGCACTGTTTTATTAACTGAATCTTATCCTATATAGATTGTAGACTTAGGAGCCACTGACCATGTGAGTCGAGATCGAGAAGAGTTTGTGGTGTTCTATCGAGTATCACCTGGATCAAGGTGGATCTATGTAGGAAATAATGCAAGACTGAAAGTCAAAGAGATAGGCACTTGCAAAGTAGATTTGTATGGAGGCCAGTCTTTAATATTGCATGACGTCCTATATGCTCTAGAAATTCGAAGAAACTTAGTATCTGTGTCTGTTCTTTTAGATGTTTTTTTTCATTTATTTTTTTAGTCGTAATTGTGTAAGAATTACTCTAGATAATGTTTTTTATGGTTTTGGACATCGTTATGATCGCTTTATTGTTTTAGATTGTAATCCTTCAAATTATGACTATTATATTTACCGTTGTGTAATGTGATGTTATTCTAGTAATAATGTTGTTAATATACTTACATGGTATTCTATATTGGGTCACATAGGTCAAGATCGATTGAATAGATTGGCAAAGGAAGGACATCTAGGTTCTTTCTTCAAAATTGAAATGCCAACTTGTGAAAATTATTTTGCTAGAAAGATCACATGTAAACCATTTAGGAAGGCTAAAAGAGCAAAATTCCCATTGCAATTAATCTATTCTGGTATCTGTAGTCCAATGAATATGAGGACAAGGGCTGGTGTAATATCCCGAACTTTCTTTATGTCTAATTTAGTCTCCAAAAGATTAAGAGATGACTTCTTGAGTGAGTAATGTTTAAACCATGTAGAATTTCCCTAATTTTGACATCTTATTGTGTGGGAAATTGAATTAGATTTCCAATGATACCCATTTCGCCAAATTCCAAAGTTGGAGTATAAAGATATAGACGTATTATAGAGAACTATCTAAACTACCCAGGAGCGAAGGACAGGATGATGGACTATCGAGCTAGAGATGGACCATCGCTTCGACCGTTGCAACTGAGGCAGTAAACACATTCACTGGTCCAAGTGCAACGGTCAGGTCGACGAACGGTCGAGCTAGTGATGGTCCATTGCCCAAATTTTTGTAACTAAGGCAGTAAGTACCAATTCTGGTCTAAGTGTGATGGTCAAGTAGACGGACCGTCGAGCTAGCGATGTACTGTCATATGAGAATCACACATCCCGTTCAGCAATTTAAAGCCATTTCTAAAAGGGGCTATTTGGTCTTTTCCACCCCTTTTAACACCTAGATCTATCAAAATGAAGCATAGAACTTCAGATTTATCCAAAGCATCAAGAACTAGTATTTTCCTCTCAAGACTAACCCTCAAGAGCAAGGCCTAATTTCTTCTCCAAGATTTCACCATAGTTGTTGCAAATTAATTTAAGATTCAAGGTTCCTAAGTCAAAAGCTTAAAGGACCCTCACTCAAGAGTACGAAAAAGAGTCTCAAGCAAGCTTGTTCATCTAAATTCATAACCTAAGGTATGTGGGGTTTGAACAAGGACACTCCTTTCGTTCTTGAGCCCAAAAGTTGTTTTAATTACAAAGATATATGGTTTTACATGTTTTCTTACAAAATTGAAGTATGGGTTATACCCTATATTGTATTTCTTGAGATTATGATGGTTTCAATGTTTTAGAAATTGAAGTACCTAAGTATGTTGATATTATAATGCATATTGCAAAAAAAATTCCATATTTTTATATGATTTATGAATCTCTATGATATCGAGTATGAATTTTGATACGTGTTAACATGAGATTGATATATGGGTCATTAACCCCTATTTGAGATTGTAATTTTAAGAACTTTTGTGCTATAAGCACCCATGATTTGATTATTTTGAGAATATTGAGAAAGTTTTACCTTGATGGTCATAATAGCTTTGAAATCCACTTCACTGAATGAGATTATAGATTTTGTAGTTGGTTTCATTGTAAACCATGAGATTATTTTAAAAATGGATATCCTATGAGATGGGCGTAGGTAATTAAATGGAGTAGTATTTAGTACTGAGTCGGTTAAATTACTATTCATGCCCTATAACTACGTGCCACCGTAGGATTGAGATTTATGGGCCCAAGGCTAAGATAGTGATCACTGAGTTGAGGTTATACTCCCTGGCAAGAGTATGACGCCTCTCCCCAATGTGATATTTCTTCCTTAGAAAGATAAAATGTTGGACTCCATGTAGCTCGCATGGTGTATGTCGGTTAAGAGAACCTCCCTACTAATAAAAGTAATTAAATATATTTTGAGTATTTTCCTTAAAGTTTTGAAAGATATCCTAGTCAGTAATGATTTGAAGATAATGTGCAAAGGCTCACAAGCTTATTCAAATATTGTTTTACTTGAAATTTTAGTTTTCAAGTTACAGTCTTAGCTTTTTGATATAGAGGTGAGCACTTTACTACTTAGTCTATATGTTTTGAGAAGAAACTAGAAATATAGAATTTTAGAACCAAGTGTATCGACTCATGAGATTTATACAACACGTTCTATTATTCATAATTTATGAGATTAACATTTTTGAGTTATTCAAGCTATGTGAGTCAGTTATATCAGCATGCATAATTTCTATAAAAGATTAATGATATTGTTATTTTTAATTATTGCAAACACCCCAATATACTCAATACATCCTCAAAGTACTGATCTACATATACGTCTGTGTGCTATATTGTCTCATAATGTAGGTTCAGGTGCTCAATCATAGCAGCGACAGTGATCTTCGAGCATCTCATCTACATCTTTATCCTTAGTGAGTTCTCATGGTTCGAGGACCTATATCTATAGTTTTTTTTTGCTTTTATAGTATTTTGAGTATTACTTTTAGATCAGTTCGAATCAGTTGGGGTCTATCCCAATAGCTCTCTAGTTTGAGTAGTAGAGGCTTTGTCAGACTCGATGATCAATGGTGTTTTAGACCTTTCAGTATTGTGCTGTTCAGACAATATTCCTATGTTATGTCAGTTGAAATATAATATGACAGTACTTTTGTTTTGCTCTGTTTGTCATTAGAAGAAGTTCTAAACTTAATAGCAGGCTCAAAGGGATAGCTTGGGGCTACTTATAGTGTTAAGCACCATGTAACGTCTCGGGATGAGATTTCGGGTCATTACAAACTTGGTATCAAATCCTAAGGTTTAAGGATTTCTAGAGAGTCTCAGAAGCTACATTATGTAGAGTCTTAATCATCGGTGTGTAGCGTGCCATATCTTTGAGCAAGAGGCTACAAGATGTGTTAGGGAAAAAGTCAACTCTTTCCCTCATATTTTGTCATGCTTATGTTGTCTCTCTCTATTATTAATTCATACTCTTTCATAACAGAAAATGCCTCCTTGTCAAACCCACAAAAATAATAACAAGCAACCTCAACCTGCTGATCCTCTTAATAAAAATATGTCTCATGCTGAGTTTTGGGCAACTTTTCAGGTGTTAGCCCAGGAAGTCACCGCTAACATTCAGGCCAATAACCAGGTTGTAATTTTGTACCAGGAAGGAGGTGATTTAGCTACAGCCAGGATCTGAGATTTCATGAGGATGAATCTTCTAGAGTTTTATGAGTCAAAGATAGGTGAGGACCCATAGTTGTATCTTTAGGAGGTGAAGAAGATCACCCAAGTCATATATATTTCTGAAGAAGAGAGTGTAGATTTGGCCTCTTATAGGATGAAAGATATTTCTTATGACTGGGTTATGATGTGGGGGAACAATAGAGAGGAGAATATTACTTCTATAACATAGTAGATGTTTTAGGATGCTTTTCTGGACAAGTTCTTCCCACTTGAGATGAGAGAAGCAAAGATAGAGGAGTTTATGAACCTAAGGTAAGGCTCTATAATAGTAAAAGAGTATTGCCTCAATTTCAACCAATTAGCTGAGTATCCTCCTGACTTGGTAGATGACACTCGATCTAGTATAAGTAAGTTCATGACCAATGCTTCTAGTTTGGTGCTAAAAGATTGTAGGACTGCTATGCTTAATAGGGATATGGATCTGTCTAGACGGATGATGTATTCTCAGTAGATTGAGGTAGATAAGATAAGGGAGAGAGATAGAGTAAGGGGAAATAAGACGTTAGATCAGAGAAATTTTAGCATGGCTAGACTAGATCCCATGAAGGGAATTAGCCCCAGTTTCACAATCGTTCATCTATCCCAATGCCTTTATCAGCTAGTGCTCCCATGCCCCGAAATAGGCAGGAGCAGGAGAATAGGACTTCTATATCTAGAACCTAGAATAGCTTGAGTAATAGACCTCATTATCCTCCATGTACTAAGTGTTGCAGAGACCATCCCAGTGAGTACTTAGCCAAACAGAGGGATTGTTTTATTATGGAAAGATGGGCCATAAACTTAGAGAATGTCCATATGCTAGGCATGGAAGATAAGATATTCATCCCCTAACTTAGGCTACTAGCGCCCCAGTTTCTCCTTAGGGTACTTCATCCAGTACTGGTGGTGGACAGTGCCAGAATAGGTTTTATGCCCTACCATCCATTCAGGAGCAGGAAGATTCTCCCGATGTTGTTACCGGTATGCTTTGTGTCTTTTTCTTTAATGTTTATGCGTTGTTGGACCCTGGGTCAAGTTTTTCCGATGTGACCACGTTAGTTGCTGTGAATTTTGAAATGAGTTCCAAGAATATCCCGAGCCTTTCTTGGCTTCCACCCCAGTAGGAGAGTCAGTCGTTGCTAAGCAAGTGTATAAGAAGTGTCCTATTACTATTCTTCATAAGGTTATATTTGCTGATTTAATAGAGTTAGATATGGCCGATTTTGATCTTATTATGGGTATGGATTGGCTTTATTCCTATTATGCATTTATATACTGTCGTACCCATGTGGTTAAGTTTTAATTCCCAAATAAGCCAATTTTTGAGTGGTCTGAAAGTTTAGTTTCCCCCAAGAGTCATTTTATATCCTATCTCAAAGCTAGAAAGTTAATATCTAAAGGTTGCATCTATCATCTAGTTTAAGTTAAAGACACTAATTCTGAAGCTCTAACTCGTCAGTCAGTCATCATAGTTAATGAGTTTCCAGATTTTTTCTAGAAGATCTCCAAGGGGTACCTCCCGATTGAGAGATAGAATTTGAGATTGACCTTTTTCTCGATACATAGCCTATTTCTATTCCTACATACCGTATGGCACCCACAAAGCTTAAGGAGTTGAAAGAGTAATTCAAAGATCTTTTAGATAAAGGTTTCATAAGGCCTAGTATTTTTCCTTGGGGCATACCTGTCCTGTTCATGCGAAATAAAAATGGTTATTTGCGTATGTACATGGACTATCGTCCGCTTAATAAGGTCACAATTAAGAATAAGTACCCTCTTCTAAGAATTGATGACCTTTTTGACCAGTTGCAAGGTGCAAGTTATTTCTCAAAGATAGACCTTAGATCAGGCTATCATCAGTTTAAAGTAAAGGAGTGTGATATTCCAAAGATAGCCTTCCAAACCCGCTATGGTGACTTTGAGTTTCTAGTCATGTCTTTTGGGCTAACCAATGCTTCTACAACTTTCATGGACCTCATGAATCGAGTGTTCAAATAGTATCTTGATATGTTTGTCAAATTGTTCATAGATGATATCCTTGTGTACCCCTGTACTGAGGATGACCATGTGGATCATCTTAGAATTGTCTTTCAAAAAATTAGAGATTATCAATTATTCACCAAATTCAGCAAGTGTAAATTTTGGCTAAGTTCAGTAGCCTTTCTGAGTTATATTATTTCAGTTGAAGGCATTAGAATTGATCCCCAAAGGACAGAAGCTATGAGAAATTGGCCTAGACCTATCTCTTTGTCTGACATTAGAAGTTTCTTGGGTCTAGTTGGATATTACTCTTATTTTGTTGAAGTTTTCTCATCTATTGTGTCTCTTATGTCTAGACTGACCCAAAAGAAAGTTAAGTTCCTTTGGTCAAATTCCTGTGAAAAGAGTTTTTAGGAGTTGAAGACTCAACTCACGTCAACCCCTATGTTGACTTTGCCTGATGGTACGGATGGTTTTGTGGTGTATTGTGATGCCTCTAGAGTTGGTTTATGTTGTGTGTTGATGCAGAGAGGTAAGGTTATAGCCTATGCCTCTAGACAGTTGAAGCCACATGAAAAGAATTACCCAACCCATAATCTTGAATTGGATATTGTGGTATTTGCATTGAAAATTTAGAGACACTATCTGTATGGTGTTCATGTGGATGTTCTTACTAACTACAAAAGCTTGTAGTATATATTTACTCAGAGGGAGTTGAATCTTAGATAGAGAAGATGGTTAGAGTTGCTAAGAGATTATGATATGAGTGTGTTGTATCATTCGGGTAAGGCCAATGTAGTGGCAGACGCCCTTAGTTATTTTCTATGGGCAGTGTGGCTCATATGGAGAAGGATAAGAAGGATTTAGCTTGTGAAGTGCATTGTTTTTCTAGATTGGGTATTAGATTGTTTGATTCAGCTGAAGGTAGTGTTTGGGTTCAGAGTAGTTCCGAATCCTTTTTAGTATCGGAGGCGAAGGAAAAACAAGACATGGATCCTAGTTTAGTCAAATTAAAAGAGTCAGTTAAGGTCCAAAAGGTGGAGGTTTTCTCCCAAGGAGGATATGGTGGGTTGAGATATCACTATAGATTGTGTGTTCCTGGTGTTGATGATTTGAGGTAGAGAGTTATGGTTGTGTCATATTATGTACGATATTCTATTCATCCTGTTTCTACCAAGATGTACCGCGACTTGTGGGAAATCTATTGGTGGAATGGTATGAAGAAGGATATAGAAGAGTTTGTGGCAAAGTGTGCAACTTGCCAACAGGTTAAGGTAGAGCACCAAAGGCCTAATGGTGCAATGCAGGATTTTGGTATCCCCACTTGGAAGTGGGAAGTGGTGAATATGGATTTTGTGACTAGTTTACCTCTTTCACGTCATCATTATAATTCTATTTGGGTTGTTGTAGACAAGTTAACTAAGTCAGCGCACTTCTTACCGGTGCATACATCTTATACAGCTAAGGATTATGCTAGATTGTATATCCGGGAGTTAGTCAGGTTGTATAGAGTTCCCTTGTCTATTATCTCAGATAGGGGTACTTAGTTCACTTCTTAGTTTTGGGGAGCTTTTCAAAAGGGTCTCGATATCCAGGTTCTCCTTAGTTTCTTTTTTCATCTGCAGATAGATAGTCAGTCCTAGAGGACTATCCAGACTCTGAAAGATATGTTCAGGGCATGTTCTCTTATTTTCAAAGGTAGTTGGGATGAGCATTTTTTATTGATTGAATTCGCGTATAACAACAGTTACCACTCTAGCATCCAGATAGCCCCATTTAAGGCTTTGTATGAAAAGAGATGTAGATCACCTATAGGTTGGTTTGAAGTGGGTGAAGCTGCTTTGACTAGACCCGATGCAATGTTTGAGGCTATGGAGAAGGTTAAGTTGATCAGAGAAAGGTTGAAGACAAACCAGAGTCTTCAAAAGTCATATGCAGATGTGAGAAGAAGGGATCTTGAGTTCGACTTTGATGACTTGGTATATTTGAAGATTTCACCCATGAAAGGGATGAAAAGGTTTGGGAAAAAGGGGAAGCTTAGTCCCCGTTATGTTGGCCGTTATAGAATTCTAAGTCATTTTGGGAATGTGGCTTATGAGGTTGAGTTGCCCACAGATTTGTCAGTTGTTCATCCTGTCTTTCACGTTTCTATTTTTAAAAAGTTCATCGGTGATTCCATTATAGTAGATCCTTCAGAGAGCTCAGATATTCAGACCAATCTTTCTTACAAAGAGATTCCAGTCGAGATTCTAGACCATCAGATCCATAGGCTAAGGAACAAAGAGGTTCCCTTGTTCAAAGTTCTTTGGTGGAACCAGTCAGTTGAGGGCGCTACTTGGGAAGCCGAAGAAGATATATGAGCTAAGTGCCCTCATCTCTTCTCCGCAAACTCAGATTTAGCTGAAGGTACTACTATTCCTTAATTCAGTTCCTTTATAATCATGTGTATTCAGCTATAGTTGTCTTCTCTATGAGTTCATGTATTCTCTGAAGTACTCAAAAGCTTAGAGTGATATAGACTCAATTAAGCCATTTATTTCTGCCGTACATCTTCTGTATTCTTAGCCTAACTAGTGACATTCGAGGATCAATGTTCCCAAGGGGGAGATATTGTAATATCCCGAACTTTCTTTAAGTCTAATTTAGTCTCTAAAAGATTAAGGGATGACTTCGTGAGTGAGTAATTTTTAACATGTAGAATTTATCTAATTTTGACTTCTTATCGTGTGGGAAATTGAATTAGCTTTCCAACGATACCCATTTCTCTAAAATCCGATGTTGGAGTAGAAAGATATGGATATTTTATAGAGAACTGTCTGAACTGCCCAGGAGCGACGGGCAAGCCGACAGACCATCAAGCTAGCGATGGACCATCACTTTGACCATCACAACTGAGGTAGTAAACCCTTTCACTAGTCCAAGTGTGATGGTCAGGCTAACGGACCATCGAGCTAGCGACGGACCGTCGCCCAAGCCGTCGTAACTAAGGAAGTAATTACCTATTCTAGTCTAAGTGCGCCGGTCTGGCCGACGGACCATCAAGCTAGCGACAGACCATCGCATGAGCCGTCACAAATCCCGTTCAGCAATTTAAAACCGTTTCTAAAAGTGGGTTTTTGGTCCTTTTCCACCCCTTTTAACACCTAGATATATCAAAACGATGCATAGAACTTCAGTTTCATCCAAAGCATCAAAAATTAGGATTTTTCTCTCAAGACTAACCCTCAAGAGCAAGACCCAGTTCCTTCTCTAAAATTTCACCATAGATGTTGCAAATTAATTTAAGATTCAAGGTTCCCAAGTCAAAAGCTTTAAGAACCCTCACTCAGGAGTACGAAAAAGAGTCTCAAGTAAGCTTGTTCATCTAGATTCATAACCTAAGGTATGTGGGGTTTGAACAAGGACACTCCTTTCGTCCTTGTGCCCAAAAATTGTTTTAATTACAAAGATATATGGCTTTACATATTTTCTTATGAAATTGAAGTATAGGTTATACCCTATGTTGTAATTCTTGAGATTATGATGGTTTCAATGTTTTTAGAAATTGAAGTACATGAGTATGTTGAGATTATAATGCATACTGCTGAAAAATTTCTAGATTTCAATATGATTTATGAATCTTTATGATATCGAGTATGAATTTTGATACGTCTTAACGTGAGATTGATAAATGGGTTATTAAGCCCTATTTGAGATTGTAATTTTAAGAACTTTTGTGCTATAAGCACCCATGATTTGATTGTTTTGAGATTATTGAGAAAGTTTGACCTTGATGGTCATAATTGCTTTGAAATCCACTTCACTGAAAGAGATTACAGATTTTGTAGTTGGTTTCATTATAAACCATGATATTATTTTAAAAGTAGATTTCTTATGAGATGAGTGTAAATAATTAAAGGGAGTAGTATTTAGCACCAAGTCGGGTAAGTTACTACGGTTTCATGCCCCAGAACTACGTGCCACCATAGGATTGAGATTTATGGGTCCGATGATGAGATAATGATCACTGAGTTGAGGTTATACTCCCTGTCAAGAGTATGACGCCTCTCCCCAACGTGAGGTTTCTTCCTAAGGAGGACAAAACGTTGGACTCCATGTAACTCGCATGGGATATGTCAGTTAAGAGAACCTCCCTGCTAGTAAAAGTAATTAAATAGCTTTTGAGTATTTTGCCTAAAGTTTAGAAAAATATCCTAGTCAGTAAAGATTTTTAGATAATGAGTGTAATGGCTCACAAGATTATTCAAATATTGTTTTACTTGAGATTTCAGTTTCCAAGTTACAGTTTTAGCTTTCAGATACAGAGGTGAGCACTGCACTACTTAGTCTATATGTTTTGAGAAGAGACTAGAAATACATATTTTTAGAACTAAGTGTATTGACTCATGAGATTTATACAATACGTTCCATTATTCATAATTTAATGAGATTTACATTTTTGATTTATTCAATCTATGTGAGTCAGTTATATCAGCATGCATGATTTCTATAAAAGATTGATGGTATTGCTGTCTTTAATTATTGCATACACCACCATATACTCAATACATCCTTAAAGTATTGATCCACATATACGTCTGTGTGCTATATTGTCTCATAATGTAGGTTCAGGTGCTCAATCTCAGCAGCAACAGTGATCTCCTAGCATCTCATTTACATCTTTATCCTTGGTGAGTCCTCATAGTTCGAGGACCTATATCTACACATTTTTCTACTTTCATAGTGTTTTGAGTATTATTTTCAGATCAGTTCGAGTTAGTTGGGGTCTTTTCCAATGGATCTCTAGTCTGAGTAGTAGAGGCTTTGTCAGATTAGATAATCAGTGGTGTTTTAGACCTTTCAGTATTATGCTATTCAGACAGTATTCCTTTGTTATTTTAGTTGAAATATGATATGACAGTACCTTTGTTTTGCTCTGTTTGTCATTAGAGTAAGTTCTAAACTTAGTAGCAGGCTCAAAAGGTTAGCTTGGGGCTACTTGTAGCCTTAAGCACTGTGTCACGTCTCGAGATGAAATTTCAGGTCATTACAACTGGTGCTTCATATTTCATTATATTCATTAATAATTTCACGTGCTTTGGTTATGTCTATTTGATATCTCATAAATCAAAAGTACTTGAATGCTTCAAAAGATAGATGAATGAAGTTGAAAATCAATTAGACAAAAGTATAAAGGTATTAAAAACCAATAGAGGACGTGAATATCTGTCAAAATAGTTTGAAAAATTATGTATTGAAAAAAACATTATCAGACAATTGACAACTCCTTATACACCTCAACTAAATGGTGTAGTCGATAGAAGGAATAGAATATTGTTGGATATGACAAGGTCTATGATGGCGTAGGCAAATTTATGAATCTCTTTCTGGGGATATGAGTTATTAACTGCGACCTACATATTTAATAAAGTGCCTTCTAAATCAGTATCTTCTTCTCCTTATGAACTATGTACTGGTAATAAACATAAGTTTAATGATCTACGACCTTGGAGTTGTGCTGCATATATTAAAGATCATTTTGGTGAGTTTGGAAAACTATGTCCAAAATAAAAGAAATGTATCTTTATAAGATACTCAAAACACTCCAAGGAATATGTGTTCATTGGTGAATTGGAAGATAGAAGTACAACTAAAATTGAATCACGAGATGTCACATTCCTGAAAAATGATTTTACAAAAAGGAATGAAATAAAGAAAAATGAGCCTCTTTACAAAGTGTTGAATTTAGATGATCAAATAATGTCGCAGGACATGCTTGATAATTCAATTAATCAAGAAATGATTTTTGGTCCAAGTGGGATTCATGAATAATGAAATTCTATTGAGGAATCTAAACTTTAATTACGTAAGAGTACCAAAAAAGGTATACCTAAACGATCTTATGAGATTAAGGATTATGTTTTCTTGGTATCTCCCACAGAATTGGATGAACCTAATTCTATGACTGAGGCTTTATCATGTCCTGAAAAAGATGAATGGATAAAAGCGATGAAAGAAGAACTCAGGTCCATGAAAACCAATAAATTCTGGGATCTAGTTGACTTTTCTTTTGGGCATAAAGCTATTGGAAACAAATGGATTCTTAAAGTTAAATGCAAATCAAATGGGTCAATAGAAAGGCACAAAGACGATTAGTGGCAAAAGATTATACTCAAGAAGCTGGAATAGATTATGAGAAAAATTTTGGATTTAAGCAGTCTTCAAGGCAGTGGTACCTGAGATTTCATAAGGAAGTAATTTCATTTGATTTCACCATGATCGATGAAGACCATTGCATCTATGTGAAAAAGTATAATGAAAAGTTTGTGATTCTTTCGCTTTACGTGGATGATATTTTACTAGCTGAAAATAATTCGGAGTATGTAAAAACTATTAAGTCATGACTTTCAAATTCTTTTGATATAAAAGACATGTATGATGCAGACTATATATTGGGTGTTAAAATGCAAAGAGACCTTTCCAATAAAATTTTGAGTCTATCTTAAGAAACATACATAATGAAAATTTTGGAACGTTTTTGAATGAATAGTTGTAAATCCATGAATACTCCTATAGCAAGAGGTGAAACTTTATGCCTTGAAATGTGTCCAACGACTAAAAAAGATAAAGAAGATATGTCTCGAGTACCATATTCCAGTGTAGTTGGGAGTTTGATGTACGCTATGATGTGTACTCGTCCAAACTTTTGTTATGTCGTAGGTCTGGTTAGCAGGTATCAATCTAATCCTAGAAGAGATCATTGGAAAGCAGTAAAGAGAATTTTTTTGATACCTGAAGGGAACTACAAACTATTCACTATGCTATAGTGGATCTGATTTATCCATAAGAGGTTATACAGATGCAGATTGGGATGGTGACCGGTATGATAGAAAATCAACTTCCGGTTATACCTTCTTGTTAAATAGTGGTGCAATTTCATGGAAAAGTAAGAAACAAACTTGCACAACCCTATCAACTACGGTATCAGAATTTGTAGTTTGTGCATCTGCAGTACAAGCAGCTGTTTGGTTGAAGAGATTCTTTGAGCATTTGAACATTCCAAAGAATTCTAAGGGTCCCAGGATTTAATATTGTGACAGTCAAGAAGCTATCACCTATACAAAGGATCTTAAATATCACAGCAAAACCAAGCACATTGATATTAAGTATAACTTTAGAAGAGACATAGTAGCATGTAGAGAAATAAATTTGCAATACATTCCTACACGAGAAATGATAGCTGATCCCTTTACTTAGGCGATATCTAGAGACTTGTTTGAGAAACATGTTATAGCTCTAGGATTATGTAGGATATGATTGTGTTTATGTACTGTAGATGACTTGATTGTAATTATTACCAATATAAGAATCTTGAATTTATGTTCAATCTCATATACATGCGAAAAATGTGTTTTATTGTTAAAGTGTGTCAAACAAGTCGCGAGATTGGCTCTCTCATACGAGAAATCGCCTCTTACGTCAAGGAACATAGAGAGAAAAGTTCCACCATAATGACTTGTTTTGTAAAGCCAGATGTGAGTTTCTCTAAGAATATGGATTTGAGGATTATTAAAAAAAGAAACTCAAGTTAGACATTTAGAAGTGCCATGAGAGATTCGGCAATGCGGTTCATGTCTAAGAAAGCAGTTGATTGGAGAAGATAGATTCGAGTTGAAAGGGAAGATGATTAAAATAAATATTTTAACTTATTTACACAAGCCGGCTATTACACTAACCATATAAGAGTCAAGTGTAATTTTGTAGATAAAGTTAACCATGAACTTGAGTTCACCTCTTTAAGAGGATGAGGGATCGGATAAGTAACTACTGGAGTAGTGAATGATGTCTGGGGTATTGTGAGTATAAGTATCCTCATATTAGTAAAGAATTCTTTCCACATGTGATTGGATTCCTATATGTAGCTTGTAAAACCTTATAGGTAAAGCTCGTGATGCTCATAGGTCGCACAAACTATTTGCCATATGAATTGGTGATTTGTTGATGTCGTACTAGTGCGGGTTTTATCCACCATGTGCAAAGTGGGAGATGTAAGATTACGGGTCATGGGTCGTCCATGTGGACCGACCCAATTTTGTTTTTTAATTATCTGTTAAAAGGAAGATAAGAATGGAGCAACCACTTTTTTGAAAAATAGGGGGAACAGTTACCCGCCCACTACTCCAATACATAAATACTACTTCTTCTTCTTCAAAGCATGAGACAGATGAAAAAAGCACAAATTCTTAAGTATCCAGAAATGAAAAAATCAGAACAAAAACAACATAGAAGGCATTTAGTTTTGTGAATAAACAATTTCGTTTCCAAGAGAAACGAAGTAGATTTGGGGCAGATCCTTTCGGAAGCAAAATCAATTTTCACTGCGAAATTAAGGTACACACTGATTTATGTTTTGCTCCGAATTTACTACCAATGTAAAAGTTTTGCCATTGAGAAATCGAAAATTCATCTTCTTCTTCCTCTCTTCTGTGCATCTTTTTAAAAAGCAAAAGTAGGTGTTATTGTAATTTGAGTTCGCTGAAGTTCTGTAATTTTTATTATCAATGTTCTAGAATGGTGTTTTTTCTTCTGTTCCCGAAGAAATTAATCCGAAGCGTAAGGCAATTATAAAGAGATTAGATTCCTTCAGAAAACAAACAATTTTATTGGGCTCAAATCATAATTAATCTAATGGTTCTTCTATTTTCAGCAGACAATTTAAATACATAGATAACTATTGTTTTGTCAACCCAATTCACCCCATTTAAGTTGGTTTCTTGTTTATCATTTCCTACAAAAGTCAAGGCACGGGGCATATGCATTTCTATTGGGGTAGGGGAATGATAATTTAGTCTGGTCTCTGTCTATCCTTATAATCAGCAAGGAGAAAGACCGACAGTAGATTGATTCTTTTTAAAGGTGCTATCAGATCAGTTTGTGTGCAAACTCATTAATATGAGAAGGTATGGAGCTAGTACTCGGATGTGAGTCCTACCGAACTCAATAACTTTTGCTTAAATAAAGTATTTATGTTAAGAGTTCATTAAATATGTACGAACATTAAATTTAGAATTCAATTACTACTTAGAGTTGTCATTTTAAAATTCAGAACTCATACAATTGAAATCAAAACATGGGTACTTCAGTAACTCTATTCAAGAGGCTAAGACCAATTGATGAGGACATTCATGATTCAGTTAATTTCATCTTAAAGGAAAGAAAGAAATACACAATGGCCAAAGAAAAAAAGGTAATGATATTGGAAATTTGGACAAAAGGACGTGGCACTGTTTTATTCTTCTAGTTTTATGAGTTCATATCTAAGAGGTATCCACGAGTGCGAAAAAAATAGTACTAATTGACCCTTATGATCATATAATTCATCTTGAGAAGAGCTTGGCGAAGAAATTTCCGGAGTTGGATTTCTCTAGGCAAGCAACGTGCGCATATCGGCCCAATTTGTCAACTTGCCTCGCTTCTCCTCTCGTATCTTTCTTGCAAACCTTGCACGTCTTGTCTATCCATCCC
This sequence comes from Capsicum annuum, assembly GCF_002878395.1. Lineage (NCBI taxonomy): Eukaryota > Viridiplantae > Streptophyta > Magnoliopsida > Solanales > Solanaceae > Capsicum > Capsicum annuum. Next base: position 102,498,907 of record NC_061116.1, on the reverse strand, counting down.
TCCTCCACATATTGCCCATCCACTGTGGTTGCTCCCCCAAAAACAAAAGAGTGGTTAATTACTTGCTGATTAACGCCACAAATTACATAATATAATTAGTTAGGAGTATAATTACCCTCAACGTAGGACTTGAAGAAATCTTTGTATGTCCCACCAATCTTCCGTCTTAGAGCTCCATACTACAAAGAGGTAATTAAGTGGTCCTCATAAGAGAGACTGACAACATAGTATATTACATGTCTCAGCAGAAGATAACATGCTTTTTTTTACGGGTTACTGATTCAATTACAGGTAATTATCTTTTTAAAGCGACTTAATAGTGTAACTATACAAATGATTAATGAAAAGTTACCTGTTCTTTGGACATTCTCTCCCCAGATTGTGTTTTTTGTCGAGCTTCATCAAGAAGCTCCGCGTCCTTTGCGGATCTAACCTGGGAAAAATCGAGAGCGTCAGTTACACTTGAAAACAAAGATTGCTTCTTCTTATTCTTGGGTTCTTCTTCTTCTTGTGTATGCTCTTTCTTTGCCTTTGCTGAAACTACTACTAGTTTTGATGAGGACATTCTGCTGCTAGGAAGAACACAGCATTTGGCGAAATATTCTGAACCACCCAAATAGTAATTAGGCATAAGGCCATTTTGAGAAGCTGAAAATGGAATAGCCCTGAGCCCCATTAAGTTGCTTTCCAATTACTAGTGCTAAGCTCAAGCTGCAGCTTTAAATTGCTCTATTATATGGGAAGAAATTTGTTTGTGCCATAGTTAATTTTTAGAATAAAAATTTTGGGGCAGTCACTGAAATCAAATAACTGGTGGTTCTTAACATATGACGTGGCTTGTGGTTGACAACTTAAATTAAGATTAAATTTGCACCTTTCACCAATAATATAGCTGTATCTATAGATTTGTTTTTTTACCAGCTGGGGCCATTTACAAGTGGCAAGAATCTTTGACCGATCACCTATCATGTGAATTTTGTCTCTTATTAGTTGTCCAACATTCTTCCTATCAGAATCACGAGCCAGTCAACAGATCTAAACTTGCCCAATTAAAAAAAGCATCAATCTGTACATGAACTTTCCAATAGGAAATAGTCCAAGGTGAAATCAGGGACAAATATAGCTTATAAATTATCTAAACTTGCCCAATTAAAAAAAGCATCAATCTGTACATGAACTTTCCAATAGGAAATAGTCCAAGGTGAAATCAGGGACAGAAATAGCTTATAAATTTTTAGCTAGGGGTTCAATCGCATCCATAATATGTGACATGGAATATGCACATCAATAAGAATTATATGTTGGATTTCACTAATGCTCAAATAAGAAATATGCCTCTAATTAAAATATTATTTAAAACTCATTGTTGACTTGAAGCCTGAAGGGATAGTTTGAACATCATTTCAAATTTAAATCCTTTATGGTTCTCTAAAAATCATTTCAAGTTCTATTTTCCCAGTTAGAATGGCGCTAAAACTTAGTCTAGTATATACAAATTGCTACGGAATCTAATTTTCGTTCCTTGCAAATATCCAAGGTGTGCAAGTCGCATAATTTTTTTTTGTTAAGCATAGAGAACGACTTGTGTGGAAGCTAAATTTTCTCTATCTCTAATTCAACTTGCAATTCATATTGTAATTGTTTAACGGGCCATAATACAAAGATATACACAAACCAACAAATGAAATCGTACAAATCCTAAACAAATACGCATTAATAATACAAGACTCTTAACAACTTCCCTTAAAGAACTGAAGTAAATTGCAGTTCATTTGAGCAAAAATAAAAAATAAAAAATAAAAAAAATGAAGGCCATCTTTAAGGAATAATAGAAAGTTACCTTTGTTTCTTCTATATTTAAATTGAGAGATTACGAACGTATGAGAACATGTCCTCTGTCACATTGAGAAATTCTGCCTATTGTTGCTGTAACTCACACACGAGAGAAAGAGAGAAACAGAGACATGGCTTATGCTGCTCTTACTTCCCTTATGAGCACCATATACCAATCAAGTCAAGTTACTAGAGAAAATTGAAGGAAAAGTGTCTTTTAAGTCTTGAATGAAGGATTGGTGACATTGACCAACTTAAAGGGTCAAATATCATTAGGAAACTTGATTATGTAAATTATGGACATTATTAATATTTTTAAAACTTTCTAATCTTTTCAAAAATACAAATCAACCCACACCCCTCTTCAATCCAAATCAACCAGTCTCTCTCCTCTCTCTCTTGAGACAGCTTCTCTCAACTCTCTCCCAACCAATAGTTCTGCAAAATTCTCCCTTCAATTGCCGGCGACTTCAACCTCTGGCAAAAAATAGTCGGGCGAGTTCCCTTTCGACTTTCAACCATCAATCGACGTGAAGACTTCTCCGGCGACAACAACTTTGAGTTCTTTGTCATCCCATTTCTTTTTTCACAGGTAAAAAATTATGAAGAAACAGAGGAACTAGAGCCAACTACTTTTCTATTATTGAAATGTGGAGTGAATAAAATCCTAATTTCAGACACTTCTTCTTCTTGTTGTCGTATTGTTGATTCAGATTTGTTGGTGATTGTTAATCACAGTTGATGTTCTTAGTGTTTGTGTGTGTGTGATATGTTGATGTTGCTGGGTTGATTTGTTGTTTGTCTTGATAAAAATGGTGTTGCAACAGATGAAGCATATGATGCAAAAGATGAAGATATCTGATGCAACAGATGAAAACATCTGATGCAATAGATTAAAATCTGATACAACTATGAAAATCTTGATACAACAGATGAACAATCTAATAGATCATTCATATGTTGCGATAGACGAATCTTCTATTTGGAAGAAATATAAACAATATTGATCCAACGTCTAACTCATTTTGCAACAGATGAGTGATATGTTCCAACAGATCAGTGATCTATTTTAATTGTTTCCAACGAATTATTCATTCGTTGCAACAGGTCAGTTATATGTTGCAACATATAATATACTTGGTGCAACAGATTAGTAATATATTTTTATGCTTTCCAATAGATTACTTATCCATTGTAACAGGTTGGTTATATGTTGCAATACATAAACTACCTGGTGCAACAGATTAGCGATCTGTTTTATGGTTTTCAATAGTTTATTCATCCATTGCAATGGTTGGTTATATGTTGCATTAGATAACATATCTGGTGCAACAGATTAGTGATCTGTTTTATGGTTTTTAATGGTTTACTTATCCGTTGCAACGATTGGTTATATGTTACATCAGATAAATTACCTGGTGCAACAGATTAGTGATCTGTTTTTATTATTTCTAACTGTTTACTCATCCTTGCAACAAGTTGGTTATATATTGCAACAGATAAACTACCTGATGCAATATATTAGTGATATATTTTTACTATTTTCAAAGGATTACTTATCTGTTGCAACAGGTTGGTTATATGTTGCAACAGATAAAATACCTGGTGCAACAGATTAGTGATCTATTTTTATGATTTTAAACGGTTTACTCATCGTTGCAATAGGTTGATTATATGTTGCAGTAGATAAACTACCTGGTGCAACAAATTAGTGACCTATTTTTACTATTTCCAACCGATAACTCATTCTTGCAATAAGTTGGTTATATGTTGCAACAGATAAATTGCGTGATGCAATAGAATAGTGATCTACTTTTATAGTTTCCAATAATTTACTCATCTATTATAACGGGTCGATTATATGTTGTATCAGATAAAATACTATAACACCCCATATTTTTTTAGCTAGAAATCAATCCATTGTTCCTACATGTAAAACTTCTAATCTTGTAATTCATATTTGAGTACATGACTTACAATGAGTATCCTAGTGAGAAGAGATCTTATGATGTGTTAAACATGTTCATAAGAGTCACTTAAAGTAATGCAAGCTAAGAGCTTTTGAATCTATCAAGTTTTAGTGTTTAATTTTGCAAGGGTCATTTTTGAACGAGCATAACTTGGGTGTATATGGTATTTTGGCAGATTTAGACCCACCAAATTGTAGAGAATCGAATTAGCTTTCTAAAGATACTAATTTCTCCTTAATTCAATACCCGAGCAAAAATTTATACCTATTTTTGTGAGAGGCAGTAATGGTATACGATTGGTTAGGCGCCTGTAATACCCTGAACTTTTCTTAAGCTTAGTTTTTCCTCGAGAAGGTTAATGAATGACTTCCTAAGTGCGTATCATTTAAACCATATAGAATTTTCCTAATTTTGACTTTTTATCATATGGAAAATTTAAAATTAGTTTTTCAATGATACAAGATCCACCCAAATTCGATAACCGGGCAAGAAGTTAGGGCTAATTTAAATCCTAGTTGTAAAACAGCGTCATTATAGTGCTTGGTGAGTCACGGAGAGGGTCCATTTGACAATTGTCAATTTCCAGTGGAACTCTACGATAGCGGCGCATCGCACTGAAGTTCCAGGTCCCAACCAGTGGGACAACGCGATAGCTCCGCATCGCGATGACCCCTAGAATCCCGTTTGTCAAATTCTAGTAAGCCACCGCAATAGTGGCACGTCGTGATGGCCCATAAAATTGGGTTTTCTAGTTTAATTCTTTCCAACTTCGTATAGAAGTTAAAACGGGAACTTTGGACTTTTTTCAAGCCCCTTAAATTGTCCAAACACCTAATCCAAGGTCATTCCAAGCATCATATATGACTTTTCTCAAAGAATTCTCTCAATTAAAAACCCTAAGCATCCAAACCCAATTCCAAGAATCTCCAAAGTTCACCATTAATTCTTTAAACTGATTTAAGAATTGGATTCCTCAAATCAAGAGCATCAATAGTATCCATTCAAGTGTACGAATAGACTCCAAAGGGTTGGAATTCATCAAAAGCTCCTAATTCAAGGTATGTGGGGTTTGAACAAAAACACTTCTTTCGTTCTTGTGCCCAAAGTTTTTTTTTCTTAAAAGATTTTAATGTTTTAAGATGAATTATGCCTAAATTGCTATATTTCAAGTATATGAGATTATGGATTTGGTCAAGTCTTAAATTATATGATACTACACCTATTTTATGATTTGAATTGAGAATTAATGTTAAGAATTGCATATTCCTTCCATGATTGATGTTTGGAATACTCTTAAGGTTGAAGTCATGATTTACCCTTTAGTTTGAATTGAGATTTCTTTAATATGCCTACATGTTTTAAGGTCTAAGAATGAATTTTGATATATTCTATAGTATTTCAAGAATGGTATTGATATCTCCATATCATTGAAGTTTCAAAGCTTGTTAAAGATAGTCTACCAAAGTTTAAAGAAAAGAGTTGATTTTGATCATAAGTTAAGAAAGGAATCCACATCTTGTGATTTAAGTTAAAGGGAAGCATATTGGATCCCATTTCATAATGTTGAATTGTATACGGAGGATTTTCCTAAAAGTTCTGAGCCTAGTATGGGAGTAGTACTTACACCGAGTTGGGCTTGATTCTGAGGTCTCATGCCCCAGAACTACGAGCCACCGTAGGATTTGATTTACCCCAAGTGGGTTAAGCTAGTGATCACTAAAATTAAAAGGTTCTACTCCGATGGTAGGGATTGTATAGCTCTCCCTAACATGGTCAAGACGTTGGACTCCATGTAGCTCATATGGTTTATGTCGGTTAGAAGAAACTCCCAAGTTTCCTAGAGTCTTAAATCTTAAAGTTATTAAGGTTTTAAGTCCTTGAGTTTCAAAGAAGTTCCTTATTTTTCAAAAGACTAAAGTGCATGTTCTTAAAGTTGTTGTTTTAAGAGTTCAACTAGTTTACAAACTTGAGATCAAGGAAAGAATACAGATTTAGAATAAAGTGTAATGGCTCACATGAATTATACTATGAGTTTCATTATTCATGATTGATCAGATTTTTATTCAAGCTGTGTGAGTCATCTACAAACCATGTATGTTTTCCATAAAGATTTAATGTAGTTATATCTAGTTGTATACATCCCCCAAGTGATGATCCACATATATGTCTGTGTGCTACATTGTCTCATAATGTCGGTTAGGTGCTCAGTCCCAGCAGCGTCAGTGATCGCGAGTACCTTTATCTACACCTCTACTCTGGTGAATCCTCATGGTTTGAGGACCTATCTCCAGACACTTCAGTATTTTTAGCAGTTGTTCTACTGCTTTCAGTTCAGTTCGAGTCAGTTGGGGATCTATCCCAATGGCTCTCTAGGTTGTTGAGTAGTAGAGGCTTTGTTAGACTAGATGGTCAGTATATTTAGATTTGTAGTATTTTGTTACTTTTACAGTACTCATTCGGATTTCAGTTAGACATGATATGACATGATTCCTTATTTTTCTCCTACTATCTTTAAGTAAGCTTTATACTAAGTAGTAGGGTCAAAGGATTAGCTTGGGGATACTTGTAGCCTTAAGCACCTTGTGACACTCCAGGATAGGATTTCGGGGCGTTAAAAACATAGTATTAGAGCCTAAGGTTTAAGGAGTCCTAGGGAGTCTGACAAGCTACGTTAAGTAGAGTCTTGATCATCGGTGTGTAGTATATCACACAGTAAGAGGCTACAAGATGTTTTAGGAAAAAGTTTTTTTTTTGATATTCTATCATGCCTACAGTTGTCTCTTCCAGCTATTGATTTGTGCTCTGTTATTTTAGAAAATGCCTCCCCAAAGAGCGAATGCCTGCAGAAACAATAACGAGCAACCCCAACCTGTTGATCCCTTGAATGAGACTGTGTCTCATGCTGAGTTTTGAGCGGCATTTCAGGCGTCAGTCCAAGCAGTTACCATAAATGTTCAGGCGAATAACTAGGCTGCCGTTCTGGCTCAGCAAGGAGGCGATTTAGTTGCTGTTAGGATCCGTGATTTCATGAGGATGAACCCTTCAGAGATCTATGGGTCGAAGGCAGGTGTGGATCCACAGTTGTCTCTCGATGAAGTAAAGAAGATCACCCAAATGATGCATGTCTCAGAGAAAGAAATTGTTGAGCTGGCGTCTTATAAGTTGAAGGACATTGCTTCTGACTGGGTTGTTACATGGAAGAAGAATATAGTGGAAGACGATGCTCTCATTACTTGGCAGGTGTTCCAAGATGTATTCTTGGGAAAGTTATTTCCATTAGAGATGAGGAAAGCGAAGATTGAGGAATTCATAAACTTAAAGTAGGGCTCCATGACTATTAAGGAGTACTGCTTGAAGTTCAACTAGTTAGCCAAATATGCTCCTGATTTGATTTCTGACACCCTAGCTAGTATGAGTAAGTTCGTGACTAGAGTATCTAGACTGGTGTTAAAAGAGTGTAGGACTACTCTGCTCAACAGGGACATGGATCTTGCTAGGATAATGATTTATGCTCAGTAAATAGAGATAGAGAAGATAAGGGAAAGAGATAGAATAAGGGGAAACAAGAGAGCTAGATTTAAGCAGCATGAGTATGGTCAGGCTAGGTCCCATGGATGGAACCATCGATAGTTTCAAAGCTATTAGTCCATGCTAACACCTTTATTACCTAGTGGTCTCACACCCAGAAATAAGTAGGAGCAAGGAAACATACCTTCTATGTCCAAGTCCCAAAATAGTGTAAGTAACAGGCCTAATTATCTTCCCTATCCCAAGCATGGTAGGACTCATACCGGTGAGTGTTTGGCCGAATAAAAGGGTTGTTTTGGTTGTGGCAAGTTGGCCAACAGACTTAGAGAGTGTCTGCATGCCAAGCAGAGGAACAAAGATATGCGACCTCAGACTCAGGCTAATAGTGCCCCAGCTCCTTTAGCCCGTTTAGCTCCTCCTCAGGGAGCTTCTTCCAGTACTGCTGGCGGTCAATGCCAGAACAGGTTCTATGACTTACCATCCCATCAGGAGTAGGAGGATTCTCCCGACGTTGTTATTGGTATGCTCTGCGTCTTTTACTTTGATGTTTATGTGTTGTTAGACCTCGGGTGAAGTTTCTCTTATGTGACCCCACTTGTAGCTGTGAGTTTTGAAATGAGTCCCAAAAATATTCCTGAGCCTTTCCCAGTTTTTACTGCAGTGGGACAGTCAGTTGTTGCTAAACAAGTGTTTAAAAAGTGTCCCGTTACTGTTCTTCATAGAGTCATACTTGCTAATTTGATAGAGTTGGACATAGTGGATTTTGACATTATTCTAGCTATGGATTGGCTTTATTCCTGCTATGCGTCTATAAACTGTCATACCCATGTGGTTAAGTTTTAGTTTTCGGATGAGCCAGTCTTTGAGTGGTTCGGGAGTTTAAGAGTTATTTTATATCCTATCTTAAAGCCAGAAAGCTAATATCCAAAGGTTGCATTTATCATCTAGTTTGAGTTAAGGATACTAGGTCTGAGGCTCCAACCATTTAGTTAGCCAACATTGTTAATGAGTTCCCTAATGTTTTTCTGGAAGATTTCCAAGGGTGCCTCCCGATAGAGAGATAAAACTCAGGATTGACCTTCTTCACGATACTCAGCCTATTTCTATTCTTCCCTACCGTATGACACCTACAGATCTTAAGGAGTTGAAAGAGCAACTCAAAGATCTTTAGACAAAGGTTTTATAATGCCTAGTGTGTTACCTTGGGGCGCACCTGTTCTATTCGTAAGAAAGAAAGATGGTTCTTTGCGTATGTACATTGACTATCGTCAACTTAATAAGGTCACAATTAAGAATAAGTATCCTCTTTTGATAATTGACGATCTGTTTGATCAGTTGCAAGGTGCGAGTTATTTCTCGAAGATAGACTTTAGCTCCAGCTATCATTAAAGTAAGGGAGTGTGATATCCCAAAGACAACCTTTCGAACCCGTTATGGTCACTTTGAGTTTTTAGTCATGTCTTTCGGGCTAGCCAATGCTCCAGTGGCTTTCATGGTCCTCATGAATTGAGTGTTCAAGAAGTATCTTGATATGTTTGTCATAGTGTTCATAGAGGATATCCTTGTTTACTCCCGTACTAAGAATGACCATGCAAATCATCTTAGAATTATTTTGCAAACTCTTAGAGATCATCAGTTATTCACCAAATTCAGCAAGTATTGATTTTGGCTAAGATCTGTAGCCTTTCTCGGTCATATCATTTTAGCCAAAGGCATTAGAGTTAATCCCCAAAAGACAAAAGCTGTAAGAAATTGGCCCAGACATATCTCCTTGTCAGATATTAGGAGTTTCTTGGGTCTAGCTGGCTACTACCACTATTTTGTTGAAGGTTTCTCTTCTATTGTATCCCCCATGACCCGGTTGACCCAAAAAAAAAGTTAAGTTCCTTTGGTCAGATTCCTATGAGAAGAGTTTTCAAGAGTTGAAGACTCAACTCACCTCAGCCCCTGTGTGGACTTTGCCTGATGGTATGGATGGTTTTGTGTATTATGATGCCTCTAAATTTGGTTTGGGTTGTGTGCTGATGCAGAGAGGTAAGGTTATAGCCTATGCCTCTAGACAGTTGAAGCCACATGAAAAGAACTACCCAACCCATGATCTTGAATTAGCTGCTGTGGTTTTTGCTTTGAAAATCTAGAGAAATTATCTGTATGGTGTTCATGTTGATTTGTTTATGGACCACAAAAGCTTGTAGTATGTGTTTTCTCATAGGGATTTGAATCTTCGCCAGATGAGATGGTTAGAGTTGCTAAAAGATTTTGATATGAGCGTGTTGTACCATCCTGGAAAGGCTGATATAGTGGCAAATGCCCTTAGCAGGTTATCTATGGGCAATTTGGCTTAAGTAGAGAAGGGTAAGAAAAAATTAGCTCGTGATGTGCATTGTCTGGATAGATTTGGTGTTAGGTTGCTTGATTCTACTGAAGGGAGTATTTTAGTGCAGAGTAGTTCTAAATCCTCTTTAGTTTCAGAAGTGAAAGAGATACAAAACTTAGATGCTAGTTTGGTCAGACTGAAGAAGTCAGTTAAGGACCAAAAGGTAGAGGTTTTCTTCCATAGGGGAGATGGGGTATTGAGAATGTAGGGTAGATTATGTGTTCCTTGTGTTGATGATCTGAGGCAGAGTATTATGAGTGATGCGCATGGCATGCGGTTTTTTATTTATTCCAGTGCTACCAAGATGTACCGTGACTTGTGGAACATCTATTAGTGGAGTGGTATGAAGAAGAATATAACTGAGATCGTAGCTAAGTTTGCAACTTGCCAATAGGTCAAGGTAGAGCACCAGAGATCTGGTGGTGGTGATGAAAAAATTTGGTATACCTACTTTGATGTGGGAAGAAGTGAATATGGATTTCATGACTGGTTTACCTCTTTCGCGTCGTCATGATGATTCTATTTCGGTTGTTGTAGATAGGCTGACTAAGTCAGCATATTTCTTTCCCGTGCATACATCCTATATAGATGAAGATTATGCTAGATTGTATATTTAGGACTTGGTCAAGTTTTATGGAGTTACCTTGTCTATTATTTCAAATAGGGGTGCTCAGTTTACTTCTCAGTTTTAGAGGGAATTCCAAAATGGTCTTGGTACCCAAGTTCATTTGAGTTTCGCTTTTCATTCATATACAGATGGTCAGGCTGAGAGGACCATCCAAACTTTAGAGGATATGTTGAGAGCATGTGCTTCAAAGGTAGTTGGGATGAGCATTTACCATTGATTGAGTTTGCATATAAGAATAGTTACTATGCTAGCATCAAGATGGCGCCATTTGAGGCTTTGTATGGTAGAAGATATAGATTACCCATAGGTTGGTTTGAAGTGGGTGAGGCTACTTTGATTGGGCCTGATACCGTGTTTGAGGCTATGGAGAAGGTGAAGTTGATTAGAGAAAGGTTGAAGACAGCCCAGAGTCATCAGAAGTCATATGCAGATATGAGAAAAAGAGACCTTGAGTTTGAAGTTAATGGCTTGGTGTATCTCAAAATCTCGCCCATGAAAGGGTTGAAAATTTTTGGCAAGAAGGGGAAGCTTAGTCCCCGGTATGTTGGCCTTTATAGAATCCTACGTCGGGTGGGGAGAGTAGCCTATAAGTTTGAGTATCCCACAGAGTTATCAGTTGTGCCTCCTATCTTTCATGTCTCCATGCTTAAGAAGCATGTTGGTAATTCTATCATTGTGGATCCTTTTGAGAACCCAGATATCCCGACTAGCCTTTTGTTTGAAGAGATTTCAGTTGATATTCTAGACCACCAGATCCGTAGACTGAGGAACAAAGAGGTTCCCTAGGTTAAAGTGTTGTGGAGAAACTAGTCAGTTGAGGGCGCTACTTGGGAAGTCGAGTTAGATATAAGATCCAAGTACCCGCACCTACTCTCTACAAGTTCAGATCAAGCCAAGGGTACCTTTTCTTCTTAATTCAGTCCTTTTCTAATCAAAGATTTAGTTATATAGCTATTCTTAATATAAGTTCATGCATTCTCCAAAGTATTCAAGAGTTTAGAAAGATATAGATTTAGTTTAGCCATTTGTTCTAGCTGTGTATCCTCAAATTTCCCTATATTCTTAGCTTAACTAGAGACATTCGATGACGAATGTTCCCAAGGGGGAGATATTGTAATACCCCAAACTTTTCTTATGCTTAATTTTGCCTCGAGAAGGTTAATGAATGACTTCCTAAGTGAGTATCATTTAAACCTTATAGAATTTTCCTAATTTTGAGTTTATATCATGTGAAAAATTCATTTAGCTTTCCAATGATATAAGATCCGCCCAAATCCGATAACCGGGAAAGAAGTTATGGATAATTTAAGTCCTATTCGTAAAACAACATCATTTTAGCGCTTGGAGCATCGCGGAGAGGGTTTATTTGACAATTGTCCATTTCCAGTGGAACTCCGCAATAACGGCGCATCACGCTGAAGTTCCAGGTCCCAACCAGCGGGACAACACGATAGCACCACATCGCGGTGACCCCCAGAATCCCATTTGTCAAATTCCAGTGAGCCATCGTGATAGTGGTGCGTCGCGGTGGCCCATAAAATTGGGTTTTCTAGTTCAATTTTTCCAGCTTCGTATAGAAGTTGAAAAGGAACTTTGGACTTTTTCCAAGCCCCTTAAATCATCCAAACACCTAATCCAAGGTCATTCTAAGCATCATATATGACTTTTCTCAAAGAATTCTCTCAATTAAAAACACTAAGCATCTAAACGTAATTCCAAGAATCTCCTAAGCTCATCATTAATTCTTCAAATTGATTCAAGAATTGGATTCTTCAAACCAAGAGCATAAAGAATATCCATTCAAGTGTAGGAATAGAGAACCAAGGGCTAGATTTCATCCAAAGCTCCTAATTCAAGGTATGTGGGGTTTGAACAAGAATACTTCTTCCGTTCTTGTACCCAAAGTTTTGGTTTTCTTAAAAGATTTTAATGTTTCAAGATGAATTATGCCTAAATTGCTATTTCAAGTATATGAGATGATGGATTTGTTCAAGTCTTGAATTATATGATACTATACCTATTTTTGATTTTAATTGAGAATTAATGTTAAGAATTGCATATTCCTTCCATGATTGATGTTTGGAATACTCTTAAGGTTGAAGTCATGATTTACCCTCTATTTTAAATTGATATTTCTTTAATATGTATACATGTTTTAAGGTCTAAGAATGAATTTTGATATATTCTATAGTATTTCAAGAATGGTATTGATATCTCCATATCATTGAAGTTTCAAAGCTTGTTAAAGATAGTCTACCAAAGTTTAAAGAAAAGAGTTGATTTTGATCCTAAGTTAAGAAAGGAATCCACATCTTGTGATTTAAGTTAAAGGGAAGCATATTGGTTCCCATTTAATAATGTTGAATTGTATAAGGTGGATTTTCCTAAAAGTTCTGAGCCTAGTATGGGAGTAGTACTTAGCACCGAGTTGGGCTTGATTCCGAGGTCTCATGCCCCAGAACTATAAGCCACCGTATGATTTTATTTTCCCCAAGTGGGTTAAGCTAGTGATCACTAAAAGTAAAAGGTTCTACTCCGATGGAAAGGATAGAACAGCTTTCCCCAATATTGGCAAGACGTTGGACTCCATGTAGCTCACATGGTTTATGTCGGTTTAAAGAAACTCCCAAGTTTCCAAGAGTCTCAAATCTTAAAGTTATTAAGGTTTTAAGTCCTTGAGTTTCAAAGAAGTTCCTTGTTTTTCAAAATAATAAAGTGCATGTTCTTAAAGTTGTTGTTTTAAGAGTTCAACTAGTTTACAAGCTTGAGATCAAAGAAAGAATACTGATTTAGAATAAAGTGTAATGGATCACGTGAATTATACTACATATTTTATTATTCATGATTTATGAGATTTTTATTCAAGCTGTGTGAGTCATCTACAAACCATGTATGTTTTCCATAAAGATTTAATGTATTGATATTTAGGTGCATACACCTCCATATACTCAGTACATTCCCAAGTGCTGATCCACATATATGTCTGTGTACTACATTGTCTCATAATGTAGGTTCAAGTGATTAGTCCCAGCAGCGTCAGTGATCCCAAGTACCTTTATCTACACCTCTACTGTGGTGAGTCCTCATGGTTCGAGGACCTATCTCCAGGCACTTCAGTATTTTTAGTAGGTGTTCTACTGCTTTCAGTTCAGTTCGAGTCCATTGGGGATCTGTCCCAATGGCTCTCTAGGTTGTTGAGTAGTAGAGGCTTTGTCAGACTAAATGGTTAGTATGTTTATATTTGTAGTATTTTGTTACTTTTATAGTACTCATGCTGATTTAAGTTAGACATGATATGACATGATTCCTTATTTTGCTCCCATTATCTTTAATTAAGCTTTATACTATGTAGCAGGCTCAAAGGGTTATCTTGGGGCTACTTGTAGCCTTAAGCAACGTGTGATGCTCTGAGATAGGATTTTGGGGCGTTACAGTTCTACCTAACAAAACTTAGGTGATTGACAATGTGTTGCCCAAATTGGCTTGTGTGATTGACTGGGCGCCACCTAAGTCATTGCCAAGTGCCAAAAACACTCCGTTTTGACCTAGATCAAGGGTGTTGAAGTCATTTCACACCCCTAAACCGTCCCTAATCACTTCAAAAAGTTTTTGTGAGGTATTAAATTCACAAACTCCTCTCTCTTAACCCAAAGTAATCAGTAAGTAACTCAAAATGTCTCCTCCATTCTCAAGAACAAAAATCCAAGTGTCATCTTGCAAGAATCAAGAAGTTAAGTTCTAAGTTCAAAGTCATCTACAAGAATTCTTTCAATCAAGCTTAAAGGTCCAATCTTTCAACAATTTCATCACCATTACGTTATGCTAGATATTGATTCATGGGTTCCTTCCACCCATGAAGCTCAAGAATCCTTTTTGAATTATAAAGATTGTATATTTATGATTTCCATGATTATGATTGAATTGAAGTTTATGTCTATGGTATTGTTGGGTTATAATTCATGTTTTAGATTTCAAGTTGAAAGCTTTAATCCTAGTATGTGATGATTTGCAAGATATTCATGATAAAACCTTCAAATTACATGTTGATTGATGTAGCGATGTTATTTAGATGTATTGTTTGGTGTATAACCAAAGCATGCTCCCTATACGTTTGATTAAATGCCTATGTGAATGAAGTAGTACCATTATAGCAAGTTAATATAAAATCCCCATTTGTGTACAATTTAATGTATGCTAAGTATTTGTTGAAAGACTTTGGTGAATGAATTATGAGACATTAGTATACATGCCTATACATCTATAAGTTTATGAATTTCAAATACTTGAAGAGATGCTTTATTGATTGTATTTTGAATGACAGACGATTGCCATGTTGTTCAAGAATTGTTATGCTTTACTTTTATGCTATCGAGTCTTGGGGGTATTTCATACCCTACAATTTAGCTATATGTGTAGAGACAGTGTTAGTTAAAGAACTATCTATCATATTGCGATCAGTAGTATTCTCAGTCAGTTACAGGATTCAGTAGAATGCAGTCAGCTTCATGACTTAGGAAAGTTCAGTAAACTCATTAGTATTCCGTTAGTAGATGGAACCCAGTGAACTCAGTGAGATCAGACAGGTAACATGATCAGTAATAGATTTAGCCCATTCTAGTGCAGTCTAGGAATTAGTTTAGTATTTGTTAAGTTAGGAGTAGGACTCAGCACCGAGCGAGGGCAGGGATGACGGCTTCCCCATTAGGCAGAGTTATTAGTTGCAGCCCCTGTACTCTAGAACTACATAGCCAGCGGAGGATGAGGAGTCACCAGTTATATTAAGGTTTGGTTACCTCCCAGGGGTCACCCATTAGATTAGGCTTGACTTTCTGTTAGGGTCACATGCTAGATAGGCTTGACCATAGTAATGCTTTTACTCGTGGCATGGTACTGACACCCTTCCAACTGGGGTTATAGGTTGGACCCCAAATTAGCTACAAGGGGCATGTCGGTTTGATGATTAGCTCCTACAGTTTTTTTTAGAAATCAGTCTCAGTAATAGAACTCAGTTTAGTGTATATATTTAGATATCACCCATTAGATAGACTTGATCTCAAATTTAGCAAATCAATTTCATTATCAATAAATTTAAAGATCACCTGCTAGATAGGCCTGATCTTACATTTAGTAAAAAAGTATGAGTATTAGTAAATTCTGGGATCACCCGCTAGATAAGCCTAATCCCAGGGCTTATCTGCTAGATAGGATCGACCCCATAGTAGTCATCAGAATATAGTATCAGTATACCAGTTATCAGTAACCCAGTTATTAGAACTCAGTAGTATAGTATTAGCAAACTCAGATTCTAGTTAGACTGTATTTAGAACTCAGTATTCAGTGTCACTTCGACTTCAGTTATGGTTTATGCATTAATGCATGTATCCTCATTCAATAGTCTCAGGTTATTCAGTCAGTTTTAAGTTAATTCATATGAACCCTTGCATTTAGCCTTACCTCATATAGCATACCAGTACATTCCCTCGTACTGACGCATACTTTCTTGCGCTATGGTGCTTTATACCATAGGTTCAGACACATGGGATCTCGAGCACCTATAGTAGTTCAGATTTGGCCAGCACAGTAGACTTAGCAGTGAGTCCTCATCATTTGAGAATGTTCTCTATTTCTTTATTGCATTAGATTTAGTATTTTAGTATATGGAGTTAGTTGGGGGATTGTCCCATCAACTCCTTATTCAGAAAGTTAGAGGCTTTTTCAGATTAAAGTATTTTCAGATAGTTGTTTTAGTTTTGGCATTGTTATAATTTATTTTAGTATTGAACCTTATGAAAAGTTTCTGTCAGTTTTCTGCATTTTTATAGTATATTATTTAGTGCTTAGTTATAGATATCAGTCATGGGTTAGCTTGTGGTCTTTCAGGATTATAAGCACCGTGTAGCATCCGGGGTTCAGAATCTAGGGCGTTACAAACTTAGTATCAGAGCCTAAGGTTCAACAGTGTCCTAGGAAGTCTAAAAGCTGCATCTAGTAGAGTTTTGTGCATTGGTGTGTTGTGCGCTACATTTATGTTCAGGAGGCTATAAGATGTACTTTTCCATCTTTCAGTATGCATGTCGTGCGAGTGAGCATGAGGTCAATTTAAACTCTCAGTCAAATCCATTTATTATTTTCGTTTACAGAATATGCCTCTTCGCAGAGCTAATGCCCGTAGAAATGATAACCAGCCACCTCAGCCCGCAGATCCTTTGAATGAGAATGTGTCACATATAGAGTTTCAGGTAGCTTTTCAAGCGCTAGCCCAAGCTGTGACAGTTAATGTTCAGGGTAACCATCAGGCTGCAGCCCCACCTCAACAAGATGGGTTTTTAGCCACAACCAGAATCAAAGATTTTATGAGAATGAACCTGCCAGAATTCTTTGGGTCAAAGGCAGGTGAAAACCCGCAGCATTATCTTGATGAAGTGAAGAAGATCACCCAAATTATGCATGTTTATGAATAGGGGAGTGTAGAATTGGCATCCTATAGGCTGAAGGATATTGCTTATGGTTGGGTAGTGATGTGGGTGAAGAGTAGAGGGAAGGATACAACTCTCATGACTTGGCAGATATTTAGGATGCGTTCTGAGATAAATTTTTACCACTTGAGATGAGGGAAACTAAGATATAAGAGTTCATGAACCTGAGGCAGGGCTCTATGACAGTGGAAGAGTATTGCCTCAAGTTCAACCAGTTGTCCAAGTGTGCCCCTGATCAGATGGCTAACTCTAGGGCTAGCATGAGTAAGTTTATAACCGGTGTGTCTGGGTTGGTAGTTAAGTAGTGTAGGACTTCTATAGTCAACAGAGGCATGGATCTGTCTAGATTGATGATGCACGCTTAGCAGATTATGGGAGAGAAAGACAAGGAAAAAGAGAGAGTAAATAAGAAAGGTAGAATAGGTAGTTTTAGTTTTTCTTAGCCAGGGTCACAGGGTGGTAACCGTTCTCAGCATAGTCAAAAGTTTTCAATCCCAGCTCCATCTTCAGCTAGTGCACTAGTACCAAAGTTCAGGAATGATAGTCATGATAGTGTGTTAGGATCCAAAACCTAGGGTAGCATGAGAAGCAATCGTACCTATCTGCTTTGTGAAGAGTGTGGTAGGAATCACCTAGGTGCATGTAGAGGAGGCAACGAGGTATGCTTTGGATGTGGTAAACCAGGCCACAGGTTACAGAAGTGTAGAATAATGGCTCAGAGGGGTATAGATTTGCGTCAACAGGGCGCCACTTCCAATACCATTGGTGGTCAGCATCAGAACAGATTTTATGCACTTCAGACTTGTTATAATCAGGGAAGTTTCCCTAACATAGATTCAGGTATATTCTGAGTCTTTCATCTTCATGATATGCTTTGTTAGATCCCTTGCTCCCATTTGAGCTTAAGTTTTCAACAAGAGTTAATTAGTAAAGCCAATAATTTCGTTTAACTGTCAAGAAGTAAAAATTCGTATTGTTTGTTTTCCCATCTTTTTGTCTAGTCATACTATCAGAAATCTCAGGAAAGTAACTATTCAAAGATAGAACATCCTAGTAGTTGTGATTTTAACCCATTTCATAAATCATGCATTAGTTTCAGATCTTAGATATTCAGTCACGATTTAGTTCATAGGTGCCCTGTGCATCGCCCCAGTATGTTAGATAAGTAAGCATTCTTAGAGGGACATAGTGTCCTAAGGGGGAGATATCCTATGATTCCCCGATGCTTTCATGTCCATAAACCCATTCAGTTTCACCCTTAGATTTTCCTTATAAACTTGATATTAGTATCCATTACATTTTCAATCATTGGTTCTCTGCAATGACACCATATATTGATCCTTCTCAAAACTTGACACGCATAAACACGCCCAACAACCATCAATAATTTGTAATAGGGTATCTGCACCATTTTCATGAGGCCCTCAGTCTTATCAATTCAAACCCATCAAACTTAACTTTACAATGCAAGATCTTACTTGAATGATCAGTGCCTAATTAGTTAAAAATTGCATTCACAAAAACATTATACTTTGTGTGTGTTATCCCGGTGACCTTATCAGTAATACTTCTTAACTCATACACATATGATAGTAGATCTATCTGTATGTACCTTATTCTTTCTAGCTCATCTATGGCTTAAATTAAATAAACAGATGACTATCAAGTTGCAACAGACGCCACATCTGTTGGTAAATCAAACTGATATATCCATCTGTTGTAACAGATTGTTAATATGTTGTAAGTTATCTAACAGCTGGAATATATTTTGCAACAGGTTACCCATCTGTTAGATTTATTTTAAAGCAATTTTCTTTTTTTTTTGAAATACAATAAAAAGATAAAATGTTATATTTAGATCCATTTTTTTAATTTACATATTCAAAAAGTCAACAGTTTTATTTAATTAAGGGATATGAACAATTGTGGCTTTTTGTTTGACTTAGTCACCCCTTCTAATTTAATCATTTTATAAATAGGTCCCTCGGCCTCCTCTTACTCATTTATTCTACTACACTTAGAAAACAAATATGGCTGATCCAAATTCGTACAAGGAGATTCATATCGATTCCTTGCAGGAACTTCAAAGACAGTTTTATGAACTCCTAATGGATTTGGCCAACTTCAAAACAAAGATGAGGAGGGCCCTGCTGCTGTTGGATGAAAATTGGTCGATTGACAATGATAATAGTAATAATAATAATAATAGTAGTAATAATAATTAGGTTATATTTTTTCTTTCTTTTAGCGTATGTATTTTCCTTTTTATATCGGACCTACCTATAAGGGATTCAAAAATCTATGTATATCTTTGGTTTGTTTTGATTTGGTTGACTTTTAATTTTTCATTCTTATTTAATATTTAACTATCATTCTATTTAGTCCCTATTCTCAACATGTCAACGGTTGGAGGTAGGGATTGAGCACTTGTGGCAACAGAGGATGGTGAAAAGTCATGATTCTCATAATAATGGTTCGTTAATAAATAATAAGGAACTAAATGATATATACAATTTACAACCGTAAAAGAATGATTATTTAATTTAAAAAAGTCACAACATTGGATTAATTAAGTTATATGACGATTGTTAAGAAAAAAGTGAATAGTCATGACTGACTTTTTGTATAAACACATTCAACAAACAAAAACAAACAATGCTGCAGATGCGTCAAATTTCTCATTTGTTGCGACAGATGAGTTGGTTTTTAAAAGAAATCAAAAAAGCTCCTAAAATAGATGGTCGATTTATTGCAACAGATGGTATATCTGGTTATTATTTTATTAAAGAAACGCTTATTGAAAACCAGGTGTCTTTAATTTTAAATTGAGAAAAAGGTTATTTAAATTTAATAAGTTCAAAATTTATGACTTGTCACAATAATAAAAACTCACCTGCTTGATTTAATTAAGTCATTTCTTTTCACAGAAAATAATAAGGAAATAAATGATAAACACAATTTAAATCGTAAAACTCACCCAAAATATTCTTATTTTTAAATCTGTTTTATTAATTTATATAATAAAAAAGTCAGCAAATTTGGATTAAAGATATGATGATAATTTTTTTAGAAAAAAAGATAAATTATATGTTGCAACAGATAGATTATCTGATGCAATAGGTTATCTATTATTGCAACAGATGATATATCTGATGTCACAGATGAGTTATCTGATGAAACATATATAATATGTTATCATAACTCAATGTAAAAACGGTTCCTAGAAAGAGCTAATTGTTGATAATAATAAGCTGAAAAGTCATGACTTATCACAATATTGCTTAATTTAATTAAGTCATAACTTTTTACAGTAATCAAGATTTTCATTAATGAAGAGAGGTGAATAGTTATGCCAAAATTTTGATGTCATGATGATAATTTTTTTTAAACAGATATATAGATTATTTGTTGCAACAAATATATTATCTGATGCAACATGTTATCTATTTATTGCAACATTTGATATATATGTTGTCACAGATGAGTTATCTGATGCAACAAATATAAAATTTGTTGTCATAACTCAATATAAAAATGGTTCCTGGAAAGAACTAATTATTAATAACAATAAGCTGAAAAGTCATGACTTATCACAATATTGCTTAATTTAATCATGTCATAACTTTTCATAGTAAGCACGAAATATCATTAATAAATGGAGGTGAACAGTTGCAAATTTTTGAGTAACACATTCAAGTTCAATCCTCTATAAATAGGTCCCTCCTTACTCAATCGTTCATTCTATTAAACTCTATTTATTCCTTTATCTTGTTAAACCTTCAACTATTTTCTCTTTAAGGACTTGATAGCTTTTTCCTGTCTATGATAAGTTTTTTCCTTGATTTTTGTGTAAATATACATTGTATTACATTCGAAGTCTTTCTGTTCTTTACTTTTATTTTTACATTTGTGCTTTGTCAACTTATGCATTTAATAGATATGGTTGATACAGTGTGGGATGTCACTATTTTATGAGATGCCATTTGAGTACTGTAGAAGGAGGTTCATGACCTGCAGTGGGAGTTGGTCGCAGTCAGAGTAAGGATGCTGCAGGAGATCCGCAGACTGAGGAGGGTGCTGCTGCTGCCGGTTGAAGATTGGCCAGCAAGCCATACAAATAATAATAATGATAAGGATGATAATAATAACTAAGTTTTTTTTCCTTTTACCTATGAATTTTTATTTTTCAATTTAATAAAAAATTTATGTTTGATGTATTTGACGTTTTAATTCTTATTTAATTTTTATGTTGTCTATTTCTTTTTCAATGAATGACATTTCTACAATTAAGGAATAACTTGAATCTAGAATCAATAGCAAGAGATCAACATATGGGTTGAGTTATCTATTGGGTTTGGACAGGAGCTGTATTTTATTGTTAAAAATAGGTTTTTCACCTGTTGCAATAGAATAATTATCTGTTGCAATAGATAAATATTCTTTTGCAATAGATATATATTCTTTTGTAACAGATTACTTATCTGTTGGAACAGATAACTAATCTGGTGCAACAGATTGGTGCAACATATTATTAATCTGTTGCAACAAAGTACAGATCTATTCTATTCATATTACGGGCACACATAACCATAACTATGAATCAAACATGTGTCTACAATTACAATAGATCATTTATCTGGTGCCACAGATGATGGATCTGTTTAAACAGATTGCTCTTATTTTACATTCATGCTCGCATGCTAGCTATTGTTGAAAAAGTAGCACACAAGCAGTTACCCAGATGATAAATTCAACTAAAAGTATAATTTGACTTACAAAATTCTCCTCTCAAGTAAATGCCAATGATGAAAGTGATGTACGAAATAAAATTTGACATAAGAAATTGGTAAAAGACCAGCAGTTGCGGTAATGTAACACCCAAAAATTTGATTCTGAGATGCCACAAGGTGCTTAGGGTTACCTGTAGCCCCAAGCTAACCCTTGAAGCTAGACACTACCTCAAGGAATTTAATTCAACAATAGTCATGCACAACAAAGAGATATACCACATCGGGTTCAAGAAAAATACTGGAGAATACTAGACTGTACAACAAAAATATATTGAATATCTATACACACCAACCCTCTAGCCTGACAAAGCCTCTATACATCAGAATCAAGGAGCCATTGGGACAAACCCCCAACTGAATCAACAGTACTGAAAACCATAACAACAAAAGGATATCACAAAAATATATACACAGTCCTCGAACTATGAGGACTCACCACTGAGGGAACGTAGTTGAGGCACTCAAATATCTCTAACGCGGATGCGACTGAGTACCTGAACCTACATTATGAGAAAATGTAGCCCATAGGAAAATATGTGGGTTAGCACTTTGGAATGTACTGAGTATGTAGGGGTACATGCAACAATGTAAATATCATCATCAATTTCATGAAAATATGCATATGTACAATGATGGCTCACTTGGCTTGAATTAGATTGAAACATACTTTTTATGATCTTATAGTAAATAAATCATATGATAAAAATCTCATAAATCATCATAAAAACCTCAACTCTTCAACTCAAGACTCGGAGTGACTCAGTAATTCAAGAAACTCAACTCTTATGGACACGGGAGGTTCTTACAACCGACATAAACCATATGAGCTACATAGAGTCCAATGTTTTGCGCTCCTAAGGAGAGAACCCTATATTGGCGAGAGCGTCGTACTCTTGCCAAGGAGTATAACCTAAAAGTAGTGATCACAATTTTATACTCGGCCTCTGGCACACAATTATCAATATCAGTACTATGGTGGCACATAGTTTTGGGAGAAATACCACATTTCCCATTCGGTGCTAAATACTACTCCCAGACACAAGCTCAGAATGCGTTAGGAAATCCACCACAAACATCACAAGGGTCTTTCATGAAGATTAAATCAAATCTCTTTCTCATTTATCAAATCATAATCGATTTGTGGATTCCTAACTCGACTCAAATCAAATCAATCTTTCTTAATATCAAAATGTATCAATTCACTAAATTATGGCAACATCAATAACTTTGAAGAAATATCAAGACTTATTGTAACAACTCAATCTCATGAATCAATATACTCAATAATCCAATTTGTCATAAGGAAGCTTAAAGCTTGACACATATCTTGAAAGCACTTGAAATATCAACTCATGGTAAAATAACTTGGGAATAGTAAAATATCAAGTCATAACTTGGGAATGGTAAAATAATCGTGTATAACAAAACTTGAACAATGTATATTCTCATAGTCTCATGATGAAGTAATTTTGGTATAAACCCACTTGTAAAATAATATAAATCCATAATAGAAATCAAAGCTTTGGGCACAAGAACGAAAGGATTGCTTTTGTTCAAAACCCCACATACCTTAATCTTTAAAATTGGATGAATTCTAGTGCTTGAGACTCCATCCACACTTTTAATAAATGATACTTTAAGCCCACACTATGAGGAACTTCATACTTGATGAAATCTTGAAGATTTATGGATGATTTTCGGAAGATTAAATTTTCTTGATTGAAACTCTAATATATACTCTTAAGAAAATTGGAAGAGAGAATGAAGAAATTAGGGTTTGGATAGGGATTCTCACATTTATATAAGCCTCCAAAATATGGGAAAAAACCAAAATACCATTGCAAAAACATCCCTTAATTGCTGAAAAAAATAACTGACGACATTCGTGATAAGTCATCATGAAATGTTGTCACAAAAGGGTGGATTTTATGATTTTCTGCTTAAGGTTGACGACATTGGTGCTAAGTCGTCACACTTGTGACAAATTATCACAAAATGGGGTGGAAATCTTCCTAAAGTTGATGACAATGGGTTATAATTTGTCACACTTGTGACAGCTTATCACAAAATGTCGTCACTTAGTTTTTCAGCCAAATATGCTGGAGTAAAATAGGCATAACTCTTGGCTACAATACCGGATTTGGGTGAAATTGATATCGTTGGAAAGCTAATTCAATTATATATATTTTGGTAGGTCATGATCTCAATAATTCATAGTATAACGATAGATATGCTCATTTGAAGTTAAATATGGAAATATCCTTCCTAAGAATTCAATCGGTAAGGAATTCTTTTATTCACCTAATCGCTAGGACATCTTTGAGGCCTTAATACACATCACCCTTGATCAGAAAGCAACCAAAGAACTATAATTTACTTCTCATGAGATTGAGTCATGGTTGCACTATTGGTTAAAGTCTTGGGGTATTACAATATCTTACCCTTAGAAACATTCGTCCTCGAATGTTGCCATATAGGCCAAGAACAAAAGAAATGAGGATGTATAGCTAGAACGACTCACTCAAAGGGATTACTTCACTCTATACCTTCGGATACCCTACAAAAGGCATGAATTCATGATGGAAGTAGATACACAGCTAAGTCTTTAATAAGAAGGGGGCGGAATTAAGAAAGAATGGTACCTTATGCTCGCTCCGAACTCACAGAAAAGAGGTGAGGGTACTTGGCTCACATATCAGTTTCGGCTTCCCAAGTAGCACCCTCAACAGATTGATTTTGTTAAAGCACTTTAACCAAAGAAACTTCTTTGTTCCTTATCCTACGGATCTGAAAATCCAAAATCTCAACCGGAATATCCTCTAATGAAAGGCTATCCTGAGTATCTAAGCTTTTGGAAGAATCAACCACGACAGAATCACCAATACACTTTTTAAGAATAGAAACATAGAATATCGGATGAATCCTAGACAACTCTGCGGGTAACTCCACCTCATATGCTACTTTCCCAACACGGCTTAGAATCCTATACGGACCAACATAACGGGGACTAAGCTTTCCCTTCTTCCCAAATATCTTCACCCCTTTCATGGATGAAACCTTCAAGTATACCAAATCATTAACATTAAACTCAAGACCTTTTCTTCTCACATCTACGTACGACTTCTGACGACTTTGAGCAGTCTTCAATCTTACTCGAATCAACTTTACTTTTTCCATGGCCTCGAAGACAACATCAGGCCCAATCACAGATGCTTCTCCTACTTCAAACCAACCTATAGGCGATCTACATCTTCTCCCATACAAAGCTTTGAATTGGCCCATCTGAACACTAGCATGGAAACTATTATTACACGCAAATTCGATCAATGGAAAGTGCTCATCCCAACTACCTTTAAAATCAAGCGCAAATGCCCTTGACATATCTTCTAAAGTCTGAATGGTTCACTAAGCCTTACTATCTATTTACGGATTGAAAGCAGAACTTAGAAGAACTTGGGTACCGAGACCCTTCTGAAAAGCCCTCCATAACTGGAAAGTAAACTGAGTACCCCTATCAGAGATAATAGCCAAAGGAACTCCATATGCTCTAACAAATTCTTGAATATACAATCTAGCATAATCCTCATCTATATAAGATGAATGCACTGGCAAGAAATAAGATGATTTAGTCAACCGGTCTACTACAACCCAAATCGAATCATGATGACGATGAGAAGGAGGCAAACTAATTACGAAATCCATATTCACTTCTTCCCACTTCTAAGTAGGAATAATAAACTCTTGTATTACACCACCTGGCTTTTGGTTCTCTACCTTAACCTGTTGACAAGTAGAACACTTTGCCACAAATCCTGCTATGTCTTTCTTTATACCGTTCCACCAATACATTTCTCGCAAATTATGGTACATTTTTGTAGCATTGAGATGAATAGAATATCGCATGCCATATGCTTCAGCCATAATTCTCTACCTTATATTATCAACATCGGGAACACATAATCTACCCTGCAATCTCAACACACCATCTCCCCCTTGGGATAAAACCTCTACTCTTTGGTCTTTAACTGACTTTTTTAGTCTGACCAAACTAGGATCCCTGTCTTGCTTCTCCTTTATCTCTTAGAACAAAGAGGACTCGAAACTAGTCTGAACTAACATACTCTCTTCAGTGGAATCAAGCAATCTAACAGCCAACCTAGCCAAATGATGCACATCACGAGCTAATTATTTCTTATAATTATCTATATGAGCTACACTACCTATAGACAACCTACTAAGAGCATCTTCCATAACATTGGCCTTGCCTGGGTGATACAACACACTCATATCGTAATTTTTTGATAGCTCTAACTGTCGTCTCTGCCTAATGTTTAAATCCATCTGGGTAAACACATACTGCAAGATTTTATGATCCGTAAAGACATCAACATAGACACCATACAGATAATGTCTCCAGATTTTCAAAGCAAAAACTACAGCTACTAATTCAAGATCATGGGTTAGGTAATTCTTCTCATAAGGCTTCAACTGTCTAGAGGCATAAGCTATAACTTTACCCCTATGCATAAATACACAACTCAAACAAACTCTAGAAGTGTCACAATACACCATAAAACCATTAGTACCTTGGGTAAAGCTAACACTAAGGCTGAAGTGAGTCGAGTCTTTAACTCCTGAAAACTCTTCTCATAGGCATCTGTCTACTAGAACTTAACTTTTTTTTGGGTCAACCAGGTCATAGGAGATGCAATGAAAGAGAAGCCCTCAACCAAACGATGGTAGTAATCATCTAGACCCAAGAAACTCTAATATCAGATGAAGAGGTAGGTCTAGGCCAATTCTTTACAGCTTTTGTCTTTTGGGGATCGACTCTAATGCCTTCGATGGAAACAATGTGACCCAGAAAAGCAACTACCCTTAGCCAAAATTCACACTTGCTAAATTTAGCAAATAATTAATGATCTCTAAGAGTTTGCAAAAAAATTCTTAGATGGTCGACTTGATCATCCTCTCTTTGGGAATACACTAGAATATCTTCTATGAATACAATGACAAATGTATCAAGATATTGCTTAAACACTTGATTCATGAGGTCCATGAAGGCTGCTAGAGCGTTGGTTAACCCAAAGATCATGACGAGAAACTCAAAGTGACCATAACGGGTTCAGAAGGCTGTCTTAGGAATATCACACTCTCTCACTTTAAGTTGATGATAGCTGGATCTAAGGTCTATCTTTGAGAAATAACTTGCACCATGTAGATGATCAAACAAGTCATCAATTTGAGAAAGAGGGTACTTGTTCTTGATAGTTACCTTGTTGAGTTGATGGTAATTAATGCACATACGTAATGTACCATCTTTCTTACACACGAATAGAACAGGTGCACCCCATAAGGAAACATTGGGTCTGATAAAGCCTTTGTCTAAGAGATCTTTGAGTTTCTCCTTCAACTCTTTAAGTTTTACTGGAGCCATACGGTATGGAGGAATGGAAATAGGATGAGTGGCAGGAAGGAGATCAATCCTAAATTCTATTTCCCTATCAGGTGGGACCCCTGGGAGATCTTCTATGAATACATTTGGAAACTCATTAACAATGGTAATTGACTGAATAGTTTGAGTCTCGAACTTAAGGTCTTTAACTCGAACTAGGTGATAGATAAAACCCTTGGAAATTAACTTCCTAGCTTTGAGGTAGGATATGAAATGGCTTTTTGGAGTTACAGAACTCCAAGACCACTCAAAAATGGGCTCGTCAGGAAACTGAAACTTGACCACTCCGATACGATAATCTATAGACGTATAGCATGAGTGAAGCCAATTCATATCCAGAATGACATAAAAATCAACCATATCTAGCTCAATCAAATCACCACATATGACCTAATAAAGGACAGTGACAGGACACTTCTTATACACTCACTTAGCAATAATAGATTTTCCTATTGGAGTAGAAACCAAAATAGGTTTAGGAATCCGTTCAGGGTCCATATCAAAATTTACAGCAAGTAGAGGTGTCACATAAGAGAAACTCAAACTGGGGTCCATCAATACATACACATCAAAATGAAAGAAACGAATCATACCAGTGACAATATCTTGAGAGTCCTCCTACTCCTGGCGAGATGGTATAGCATAGAAGCAATTCTGGCACGAACCACCAGCAGTACTAGAAGAGACTCCCTGAGGAGGAACTGGGCAGACTACAGGAGCGGGGGAACTGGTAGCTTGACTCTGGGGACAAGCATCTCGACTCCTCTGGTTAGCATACGAACAATCTCTAAGTTAGTGGCTTAACTTCCCACAACTAAAGCAACCCCTCTAATCAACAAAACACTCACTAAAATGATCTCTACCACACTTGGCACATGAAGGAGGACAAGGTTGGTTACCTACGCTTTCTGAGACCTGGATGGGATATGCCTATTCCCCTACTCCTGCCTGCTTCTAGGTACGGGAGCACTAACTAAGGAAGGTGTGGGCATAAATGGACATCCCTGGAATTAAGGGTGGTTCTCTCCAAGGAATCTGGACTGACTGGATCCCTTCTTCTCTGATCTAGCTTATTTATTCCCTTCTACTCTCTCCCTCTTTTTCACCTTATCAGCTTTAATCTATTAGGTATGTATCATCAACCGAGAAAGGTCCATCTCCCTATTAAGCATAGCAGATCTATACTCTTTCATAATGTAACTCGACACACCAGTCACGAACTTACTCGTGATGGTCCTGGAGTCAGCCATCATACTAGGAGCATATTTGAATAACTGATTGAATCTAAGAAAATACTCCTTAACAGTCATGAATCCTTGATTCAAATTCATAAATTACTCTATCTTTTCTTCCCTCATATCAAAAATTTTCATTCAATAGGCAACCAATTCAACACTCTCCTCCCCAGTCATATGCATAATCTGGGTGATCTTTCTCACTTCATCCTAATACATCTGTGGGTCTTCACCTACCTTCAACCCATAGAACTCAGGCGGATTTATCCGTATAAAGTCATGAACTCAAAATGTAGTACAATTATTCTCTTCCAGAGGCAGAACAGTAGCCTGGGTGTTAGCTTCAGCATTAGCGGTAGCTGCCTAGGCTATCGCCTAAAAAGCTGCCTTGAATTCTGCATAAGACACATGCTCGTTCAAGGGATCAACGAGTTAAGGTTGCTCGTTATTTATTCAAGCTCAACAAGGAGGAATTTTCTATTATAAAAGAGCATGAGTTAATCACAGATAAAGAGACAGTTGTAGGCACAATAAACTTTAGAATGAAAGAAATGACTTTTCTTAAAATATTCCGTAGCCTCTTTCTCATAGATATGGTACGCTACACACTGATGATCAAGACTTTACATAACGCAGCTTGTCAGACTTCCTAGGACACTTTAAACTTTAGGATTTGATACCAAGCTTTATAACTCCCTGAAATTTCATTCAGAGATGCCACACAGTGCTTAGGGCTACCCGTAGCCCCAAGCTAACCCTCGAAGCCAGACACTACCTCAAGGAATTCAATTCAACAATAGTCATGAACAACAAAGAGATATACTACATCGAGTTCAAGAGAAATACTAGAGAATACTAGACTGTACAACCAAAATATATTGAATGTCTGTACATACCAACCCTCTAGTCTGACAAAGCCTCTATACAACAGAAGCAAGGATACATTGGGACAAACCCCCAACTGAATCAACAATACAGAAAACCATAACAACAAAATGATATCACAAAAATATAGATACAGTCCTCAAACTATGAGGACTCACCACTGAGGTAACATAGTTGAGGCACTCAAATATCGCTAATGCGGCTGAGTACCTGAACCTATATTATGAGAAAATGTAGCCCATAGGAAAATATGTGGGTCAACACTTTGGAATGTACTGAGTATTTGGGGGTGTATGCAACAATGTAAATATCATCATCAATTTCATGAAAATATGCATATGTACAATGATGGCTCACTTGGCTTGAATTAGATTGAAACATACTTTTCATGATCTCATAGTAAATAAATCATATGATAAAAACCTTATAAATCATCATAAACAACTCAACTCTTCAACTCAAGATTCAGAGTGACTCGGTAATTTAAGAAACTCAACTCTTATGGACACGGGAGGTTCTTACAATCGACATAAACCATATGAGCTACATAGAGTCCAATGTTTTGCCCTCCTAAGGAGAGAACCCTATATTGGCGAGAGCGTCATACTCTTGCCAAGGAGTATAACCTAAAAGTAGTGATCACAATTTTATACTTGGCCTCTGGCACACAATTATCAATATCAGTACTATGGTGGCACATAGTTTTGGGAGAAATACCACATTTCCCATTCGGTGCTAAATACTACTCCCAGACACAAGCTCAGAATGCGTTAGGAAATCCACCACAAACATCACAAGGGTCTTTCATGAAGATTAAATCAAATCTCTTTCTCATTTATCAAATCATAATCAAATTGTGGATTCCTAACTCGACTCAAATCAAATCAATCTTTCTTAATATCAAAATGTATCAATTCACTAAATTATGGCAACATCAATAACTTTGAAGAAATATCAAGACTTATTGTAACAACTCAATCTCATGAATCAATATACTCAATTCCAATTTATCATAAGGAAGCTTAAAACTTGATACATATCTTGAAGGCACTTGAAATATCAACTTATGGTAGAAATATGAAATTCACAATATTAAATATCAAGTCATAAATTGGGAATAGTAAAATAATCATGAATAACAAAACTTGAACAATTTATATTCTCATAGTCTTATGATGAAGTAATTTGGGGATAACTCACTTGCAAAATCATATAAATCTATAATATAAATTAAATCTTTGGGCACAAGAACAAAAGGATTGCTCTTGTTCAAAACCCCACATACCTTAATCTTTGAAATTGGATGAATTCTAGTGCTTGAGACTCTATCCGCACTTGTAATAAATGATTCTTGAAGCCCACACTATGAGGAACTTGATTGTTGAAGAAATCTTGAAGATTTATGGATGATTTTTGGAAGATTAAATTTTCTTGATTGAAACTCTAATATATATTTTAAAGAAAATTTGAAGAGAGAATGAAGAAATTAGGGATTGGATGGGGATTCTCATATTTATATAGGCCTCCAAAAGATGGAAAAAGACCAAAATACCCTTGCAAAAATATCCCTTAATTGCTGAAAAATAATAGCTGACGACATTAGTGATAAGTCGTCAGACTTGTGACAAGTCGTCATGAAATGTCGTCACAAAAGGGTGGATTTTATGATTTTCTGCTTAAGGTTACGACATTGGTGATAAGTCATCACACTTGTGACAAATTATCACAAAATATCGCCACTGGCGGTGGAAATCTGCCTAAGGCTGCCAACATTGGTGAAATGTCATCACACTTGTGACAGCTTATCACAAAATGTCGTCACTCAATTTTCCAGCTTGACATGCTGGAGTAAAATAGGCATAACTCTTAGCTCTGATACCGGATTTGGGTGAAGTTGGTATCGTTAGAAAGATAATTCAATTATATTTCTTTTGGTAGGTAATTATCTCAATAATTCATAATATAATGATCAATATTCTCATTTAAAGTTGAATATCGCAATATCCTTTCCAAGAATTCAATTGGCAAGGAATGTTTTGATTCACCTAATCGCTAGGACATCTTTGAGGAATTAAGTCTTATCACCCTTTATCAGAAAATTACCAAAGCACTATAATTTACTTATCATGAGCTTGATTCATAGTTGCACTATTAGTTAGAGTCTCGGGGTATTACAGGTAACAATAATAACAACAACAATAATGGTCAACAAGAAGAATATGAAGATGATAATTAAGTAGAAGATGATGATAATTATCAAAAGATGATGAAGAAGCAACATCAACAATGAATAAAAAATATCATGAAGAGAGAAAATAACAACGGATAAGGAGAGAAAAATGCACCAATTTTTCCTTTATTTCCCGTTATATTGATTAATATTTGGATCAAAGTATAAATTTAAAAACTTATGGGTTATTATGAAATTTTTCAAACTTTGTTAATCCATAATTAAGTAATTGTCACCTCCACTTAATTATTAAGACTTGTGCTACACCTCATTTTAAAACTTTTTTTATCACTTGTAGCCCAAAACCCCAAGTTACTATGGTGGACTCAAAACCAAAAAAATATTAAAAACCCAATTTCATGAACATGATCTTGAATGTATTTTCACGACAAACCATCAAATTCTCAGGCTCCATAGCAAGTTCAGATTTATTAGCAAGAGGGAATGTTTTCTACTTCTTGACCTTTGGTGGAATCAATGCATTCTACTACCTATAATTTCCAAGATAGAAAAAAACATTTCTTGGTTCCTAGGAAACCCTAGTTGTTGGGTTACATTATCTCTCAATGATTTCAGAATAAGTGGAAACAAATGGAAAGACAGATACCAAAGGTTTCTGTTTTCTCTTAAATTTGTCAGCACTTTAAATTTTTTTGAAAAATAGCTTAACATTTTCAAAATACCAATAACATTGTTATGACTTAAGGATGCTTCATCATTACATCGTAAAATATTTAACTATACAATAATCACATGTTCTTAATATAGGATAGGCATGTGTTCTTATCAATAATCTCATAATTTGGACAACCAAATACACGTAATAATTATAAAAGTATATCAAGTACAAAAATATGCCTTACAAGCCTAACTAATGTAGACCTCATTAGAATCTACATAGTTCTCTTGAATGTCCTATTAAATCAGCTTGGCGAAATTCCCAACAGATTCTGCACACTTCTTGTTACGAGCCAAATGCCATCATAGCTTTGATAACATCATTTAAGGCCAACACATAAAAAATTCGGTTGTGGTCAAATTGAGGGCATGGGGACACGCATGGGAGACCCATTTTGAGTCCATAATAGATCAATTTTGTGTATGTAAGTTTCCTTGAAAGCTTGCCTTGATGAGATGTCCGAGAGCTACAAGTGATGAATAATAATTATGACGGCCAAAATAACACAAGGGATTGCATAAGTTGAAGTATGAAGAAGAGCTCTTTAAGCACTCCATAATCGTCCCTCTCATTAAGGGTGTTTTGATTTTTTTGTGCCTTTTCTTTACACTCTATAGGAGCCTCTTTTCATTAAGGGTATTTTGTTCTTTTATGTAATAAGCTATAAATAGAGTCTTTAGGATTATTTTCCCATTAGTATGATTGATATTGAAAGTTGATAGAAATTTTCTCTTGAGAGGGAGTGTTTGTAGTGTAGGGCTTAGAAAAGCCACTTGAAACTAGGGCAATACATAGTATGGCTTCACTTGTGTTGCATTTTTGCTTAGAAACATGAATTCTTGGGGACGTTTGAGTTCCTCTTGTGTTTACGTAAAGTCTTGGTGTTGTTCATATGAGTAATTAGGGGTCTTAGGATTTAATACATCCTTTGATTCTTGTGGTTTGTATGCTCTTATATAATGATATCTATCCTTTTCTGTAATGCATTGTTTGAGTTTGATTCTTGTGTTTGTGTTCTTGTCTTCATCTCCTTTTTTTAGACTAGTTTTCGTCTATTCTAGGTTATATCTATAGAATTTGGTATCAAGAGCCACATTTTAGGATTTTTACTACAATTCTAAGTCTTGGATTGTTGTTACCTTGAAGAAAATCATCACAAAAAAAATCAAAAGTCAAAAAATAAAAAAAATTAGTGGTATCACATTTTTGTGCTTTGGGCAGAATTTTGAAACTTAGATCTACTTAGTTTTTGTGTGTTCTATTAGTTTCTAGCACTAATAGAGTCTAGATCTAAGATTTGAGCTAAATTAGAGGATTTTTGAACCATCCACCATTGATGAGCTCGTGTTTGAAGATATTTGAGGGTGGATCTCATTTTGGCTAGTGTGGTTGTGACATTTTTTGATTAATATTGATATTTGTGTTTGGTTTGGCAAAGTGAACTTGGATCTTTAAGAAAAATCAAATTCCAAGTTCGTTTGCTTGAAGGTCAACTTTGGTCAAACATTGAATGTTCTTGGTGTTCTTCAAGATCTTTATATCTTGTTGAAGAAGAATATTCAAAAGTGGTTGTTTGATCTTGAAAAAATAATAAAGAGAGTGTAGAATTTGTTGGTACAAATAATATTCCAAGCATATTCTAAAGTCTTCCAAAGAAGAAAACAACAAAGGAATATCCAAGTACAATTGAAAGTACAAGGGGGGACCATCTCAAATTCAAAATCATCTGATCTTTAAAAAGGCTTCAAAATCATCGGGCCACTATTAAATCTATTAACCAGCAATGTGAAATGATATGTATACGAATGAAGTCGATGGTAGGAGTTGGAAATCAAATTCCCCAATCTACACCAAAACCGACTTCCCCATCCAAGCTACCCCAAACCCACATCAATTGTACATGTAGAAAAAGTGGAGAAGAGGGAAAGTAAACTAACCCTTGAGCAAAGGAATGCCATTACGTTCCAAGAACAACAAAAGATAATTGATGAAGGGAGGAGCATTGACAAACTCTCTTATGTTGAGAGCTTCCCAAAGGCATAAGTGGGCTGCCATGACATGCACCAAGGTGAAGACCATAATTCATATGAGTTACAACATAAAAATTCTATCTCCTACACTCTTACAAACTTAGAATGTCGTGATATGGATAGTAGTATCCAAGTGGATGTAGTTGTTGGTTTGCCTAAAGAAGAATGATATGAGTCTTCCCTTTTTGATACTCTTGATATTTCTAGGTTGCAAGAAGATCCAATTCTTGTTGTAAGTAAGCAAGCACTAGTTGATCCGATAGATGAAAAATTAATTCTTCTTGTAAGAATGATATGTGTCCACCTAGTGATAGCACTTGTAACTTGAATAAGGTCCCATTGCCATGTGATAAGAGTATTCACACACTAGTTGACCCTTGTGAAAACCAAGGTGAGTCTACGTTGGTATGTAAGTTGCCAAAAACTAGTGAGAATGCAAATAATGATCAACTTACTCATGAATGTAGTCCACTACTTGAGCATGTGTATGGTGTGTTTGATAAGTCTGAAGTTAGTGATGATGTTAATAGAGCTAATCATGAGATTGCAGATGATTCTATCAGAATTTTATGTGATGAAAGACTTATTATTGCTTATAAAAATCGTGAAGATAAAAATATCATGGATAATTATCAATTGGGTTAAGAGGATCTTGATATGCTTGAATGTTTAGGCAACCCAATTAGTTTTTGTTCTTTGAAAAATGATTTTGATTGTGATCCTTTGTATGACACCCTACCATTGCTTGATAAATGTAGGGATGAATTTCTTGACCCATGTGATAACTTGAGTTGTGATCCCTTTGATGTTAAAGGTAGTTTGTGTTTACTTTAGGAATGCTCTTTGGAAAGAGAAGGTGATATTTGATTTAAAATTCCCTCAACTTCTTCTTTGTGTAATTCCTACGTTGAGCATACTAATGGTGATGGAATTGGAACTAGTAAGTACTTGCATTTGGACACCATAGTTGAAGTTAATTTGTATGATACCTTTCTCTACCCCCTTCTTGTTCATGGTATTGCTAAGAGTGGTATAGAGGGTGTGCCTAAATTTGAGGATGACTCCATGGGGGAAATTGAGTATGGCAAAAATCCATATCCATGGATACTTCTCCGATTTGACACTGGTAATCTCTTTAAATGTGGAGAATGTTATACACTCCACTTGATTCTTGGTCAAGATGACAAGCTAGGTTTGATTGTGAGTGTTGGAAACCTTTCCTTCGATGGAAAGTCTTTCTTAGGAATTTACAATCCACTTGATAGACCTAATTGTGCATGGAGGGGATTTACCACTATGATAAGTGTTCACTAAAGAAGAAGAGTAATAACAAGAGCCAAGAGAGTTCATCCTTGAATGTTTCCATTCTTTACCAAGGTATAACTACTTGTAGGGCAAGGAAAAGGTTACATCTTGAAAATACTTTGGGTGGATTCCCTTCATCTGGTATCCTTCTTTGTGACTTCAATTTGATGGTGGACCCTAGGGAAAGGATTTTATTGCCTCTTTTGGGTGTTTCTTACATACTTGCATCCATGTTTGACATACTTATGCTAAAATTATGTGAACAACAAATTGTAGATGCCAAGTTGAATTCTTACTTG
Source organism: Capsicum annuum (assembly GCF_002878395.1). Classification (NCBI taxonomy): domain Eukaryota; kingdom Viridiplantae; phylum Streptophyta; class Magnoliopsida; order Solanales; family Solanaceae; genus Capsicum; species Capsicum annuum. Next base: position 102,463,187 of record NC_061116.1, on the reverse strand, counting down.
TGGAAGAGTCCAAGGATGTTAAGGACTTCTTGTCACCTTTATGTGGTTGGATAATTTGATGTATCTTGTGGGTCTTTTGGGAGCATGTTTGATATTACTAGTAGAGGGAAGCAAAGTTCTTGGGAAAACTGCTTGTCTTGGATTGGTTTGTTGCATAGTAGTTTCTCTATTCTCCCTAATTGCATGATTCCATTGATGAAGTTCCTTCCCTCGAGAAGTTGCTTGAAGAAGAGAGGTCTTATGAGCTTGTTGTGTCTTGTTCTCTCTTTGTGTCTTCCTTCCCATGAATACATCTTTGATAAGAATAGTATCCTTAGTAACCTTCTTTATTACCTTTATGCATATGATGATATTCATGATCTTGTTGAATCTACATCATATGTTGGCATGAATTGCCTCAAAAAAAGAATTTATATGTGCTTAAATGCTTTGTTTTAAATGCTTTGTTTATGTCCTTGTGCATATCCCGAGCTAAGTCTTGTGAGCCAAATGTCATTCTCATATATAGTATCACCTTAGACGAAACTTGTACATTTGATTCCTTTTTATACTACCTCTTTTTTTATGACAACTTCCATGATAGTTATGAAATGGTAGTATGTGGGGGTAGGATAGTTGTTGGTTAGTGCATTTGTTTGAGTGACACTGCTATATGTTCTTCATGGAATTTAATTTGAATTGAGGCACCACTTTTGATGTGGTCTTTTAAAGAGGTGATGAAGCAATTGTGTCTTATGGTTCCTAAGTTAAAGGTAATCTTACCTTTTGTCTCTAGTGAAGCCATTATGACCTTTGTGGTTTCCTCACCTCTTGGTGCTTCCCTTAGCCAAATCCTTTGTAACATTTGTAATAAACTTTTAATGATTAAAGAAAATGATTTGTGGTTATATTTCAAGTGTGTACCACCTTGGCATAATGATGTTCATTTCTATACTAACCCTAACCCTTATGCCTTGAGGATTTTGTGCTTGTTTTTTTCTTCTTTGGGTTTGCGAAGTATAGATTCAAGGTAGTATCCTTTTTAAGAAGAGGAGGATGATACGAGCCAAATGGCCATCATATATTTGATAACATCATGCAAGGCTAACACATAAAGAATTAGATTGTGGTCATATTGAGGGCACGGGGACATGTATGGGAGACCCATTTTGAGTCCACAATATATTAATTCTGTGTGTGGAAGGTTGCTTGGAAGCTTGCCTTGATGAGATGCCCGAGAGCTCCAAGTGATGAAGAATAAGTGTGAAGGCCAAAATGACACAAGGGATTGCATAAGTTGAAGTATGAAGAAGAGCTCTTTAAGAACTCCATGACCGCCCCTCTCATTAAGGTTGTTTTGGTTTTTTTATGCCTTTTCTTTACACTTCATAGGAGCCTTTTTTCATTAAGAGTATTTTTGTCTTTAATATAATAAGATATAATAGACTCTTTAGGCTTATTTTCTCATTAGTTGATGATTGATATTGAAACTTGAAAGACATTTTCTCTTGAGAGGGAGTGTTTGTAGTGTAGGGCTTGGAAAAGACACTCGAAACTAGGGTAATACATAGTGTGGATTCACTTGTGTTTCATTTTTGCTTAGAAACGTGAGTGGTTGGGGATGGTTGAGTTCCTCTTGTGTTAACGTAACATCTTGGTGTTGTTCATATGAGTCATTAGGGATCTTAGGATTTGATATATCGTTTGGTTCTTGTGATTTGTCTGCTCTTATGTCAAGATATTTGTCCTTTTCTTTAATGCATAGTTTGAGTTTGATTCTTGTGTTTGTGTTCTTGTCTTCATTTCCATTCTTTTAGACTAGATTTCATCAATTAGTATTAAAATGAAAGGGTCCACCATCACTAAGGAACCAGATCCTAGAGATGTAATATGTGACAAACACACAGAAACACGAGAAAAACTGCAAATAAAGAACACCAATCAATTTTTACATGGAAACCTCCTTAAGGGAGAAAAACCACGACCTTTACTCATAAGCTCTCATGCTCCTTTATAAGCAGAATATATCATGATTACAGACTCCAGTTTAACTTAGCTCTGAGTTCCACTAGATTGCAATAAGTCTATCATAATCCACACTCGACAACTCTGTCAAAAGTTATTTCAAAATTGACTTGCTTTAGCCAATTACAACTTAGGAAACTCTACCTATCAAACTCAAAATCAAAATGAAAGCTTTTACTCACAAGACTGAAGTAAATTATTATAGGACCTAACTCAAGAACATAAAAATGATGAGCAAAGCTATTATCAGACTTGTGCTATAAGGGTTTTTGCTGCCACCTTGAAGACATGGATTTGTAAAAACCATTATGCAATATGCATTCTTATGTATTTATAAGAGTGTAGGAATCATTGTTCGAATTTTGATTGGACAAGGTTTCCATTCCAGTACACTATGCACCTACATAGTCGTTGAGCTATAGGAAAAAATTGTGAAGAGTATGATAGGTATACCTTAACAAAGAAAACATTGGACCTATTCCTCAAAGTATCATGTAATCATCATCAAAACATGGAGCAACAATTTCCCCCTTTTTTATTATGACAAACCATGTTCACAAAGCACTCAAAATTGATTCAATTTGGAATATCTACATAAGCATTCCCCTATCAGCAACAACCCTTCATTCATTTGCACATGACCTCTTCAAATTATTTCAATATTTCCCTTATCACACCATTCAGTGTTCCTCCTGTCATCAATAACCCTTTTTCATTAACTAGGACCTGGTACCTATCTTGTTCTCCCTATCATCAACAACCCTTGTTTATTAAGAGGAACCTGGTACCTACCCTATAGTGAATCATATTTTCCCTCTTTTGGCATCATAAAAAGTAAGGACTGTAAACCATGGTAACAATTAGAACAATAAGGTTAACTCACGGACACTAAGGCAACACTAACATAAATTAACAACAAAAATAAAGGAGAGACACATAATAGACACAAGAAGTAGTTCATTCATTTAAACATAGCGCCAGTACCATACAGTTAATCAAAATTGAAACATAAAATTCTAAACTAAACATCCATTTAAGACAAAAAAGAAATTGACACTATGGACAATAAGAAAACAAAGGGAGGGGGTAGGGGACATATGTGGATGGAGGTTTGGGAGAAAGGGACTCGAGCAATATTTTCATCCTTGTACTTTTAGTAGCACAAGAGTTCAGTAGCTCTTTTTTGAGGTCCTTCGCTTCTACATTCAATCTTTTGACCTCATTTGTTAGTGTAATGATCTTGGCCTTCAACTCTGTATTTTCAGCTCTTAGTGCTTTTGCAGCACCTGGTCCTTCAGAAAAAATAGTTGATTCCTCAACTTTAGAAGCAAAGTTTCAGTATCCTTGGCAGCCACATTCATTCTCGTCTCCTCAACCTCCCTACTCAAATCTCTTGGAAAGTAATCAGTTTTGAGATTTAGGACATTATCCCCATTTTTTCTTCAATACACTCATTCTCAATTAGAGTGTTTGAAGTAAACATTTGTTTAGCATTTCCAGGTGTTTCTTTCTCGCACCCAACACCAAAATGCTTGAACACCTTGTTTATGAAATATCCATAAGGAATTCTGTGTCTTCCTTTTTTTTACATGTATAGCTTTGTACATGTGTTCTATCATCAAAGCAGACAAACTGATGAGTTTAAATTTACTCAAGAACTCCATCACATACAGATTAGTAACAAATGATATTGTTCTTCTTTTAGACCTGGGTAAAACCATTTTGTTAAGAAACTCAAAAACCAACTGAAATTCCCCCTTAAGAAACTTCTTCTATACACCTGTAATAGATGTCACATGAATCATTGAAGCATTTATCTTAAATTCCACCAAGGGTTGTTGTTTCAACCCTGACCTCACTCCAATAATAGGGACATCCAAAATCTTCCCCGAGTCTTCTTCATCCAATTTCACTTTCTTTCCTTAAACTAAGACAGATAAACTCAAACCATCCTCAAAAAACTTCAAAGCATAGTAGAACTATCTTACTTCATTCTTAAAGACAGAAGGAACTTGTTCCTCAAGGAGGTGTAGTCATCCCTATTGTCTGATATACTCTACCAACTCAACCATTCTAGGTTGTTCAAGAATCCTGGATCAAACACCCTACTAGATAAGACTTTTTGAGTCTTCAATATTTCATTCCTTTTCTCTCTTAACAGAGCCTTCCCTTTTTCTTCCACCTTTCTTATCTTAGATTCACTATCAGGATCTTCTTCAACAACACTTCTTTAATATTTTTCTCTTCATAATAATATGTTTCTTAGGAGTTGGACTCCTTGATTTTTATTGGGAGTACCGAGTCCTCCTTCCTTCTTGAGCCTCTTTACTCTTCATTTTTTATGTTGCAGCAACATCAGCATCAATATCTTCATCACCTTTACCAACCTTAACCACCTTTACACTCTCTTTCTCTATCACTATCCCCTTTTTTAACCTTCTTCTTTTAGCATTTGCAGATTTATTTTCCTTCATGGTATCTCCCATGAACTTTATTTCCATACTCCTTATTGTATAAATTCTTATCACTTTTACAGTCTCCTCAACCTTCTCTTTTTCTTTACTTCCCATTTGTTTCTACACAGACCACCTTGGAAGAAAGTCATCATCATCTACCTCCTCATTGTCCATAGGAGGTTGAACAAGTGGTAGGTGGTTCAACATTCTCAAAAGTTGACTCTAATGAGGGAGGAGGAGTATTATGACACCTCATATTTTGAAGCTATAAATTGAACCATTGTTCCTACGTGTGTAAACTCTAATCCCTTGAATTATTTAAATTCATGTGTCATGATCTTTATACTAGTGTGTTAAGTGATTATGAGGTGAAAAATATTCATAGAAATCACTTAGAGCAAAGTTGAGCTAAGAGTCTTTGATTCGTCCAAAGTTTGATATTCAATTCTACAAGGGTTAACTTTAAATGTGTATAACCTTTTACATATATGGAATTTTTCAGCTAAAGATACACCAAATTGAAGTTAATTGAGTCAGATTGCCAATGATACCAATTTATTCTTAATCCGATACCCGAGCAAAAATTTATGGACTTTTTATTTGAGAGGCAGTAAGGGAAGACGATAAGCCCACGTTACAGGGGTTACTCTGCAGGGACCGAGTGAGCATCGTAGGGTCTTTCGCCTCGGACTAATGAGCATACTGTCTGGTCTATTACTTCATTTTTCAGCTTCTTAAGGGTCAAGGTGTACTTTTGTCCTTTTCTCTCAACCCCAAATGTCCAAAGGACGATTTAGATCACCAAAAGGACATTATTTGCCCATGATCTTCAAAATCAACTTACTAAAAACCCTCCTATTTCCCAAGAACAAAACCTAAACTTTTCCTCAAGAAAATAAGGAATTCAAGCTTTCTTCACCAATCAAGAAGCTTAAGGTACGTGGGGATATCCTAAATATTATGAACATAGGTTTTATAAATTTAATTTTTTTTTCAAAGTATATGTTTTCGTACATAAGATGGATTTTGATATGGTTGAAGAGCATGTATTGTGAATCTATTTAATGTTTAATTTAGTATAATTTATGAGTTTGTTACTCAAAATTTAAATTATTTTCACGTATATGAATGTTATGAATTTTGACAAGTTGTATGAAAGTGTGATTTTACGAGATTCCCTCTCTTGTAATGAAATCTATTGTTTAAATATATTGTGGGTTATTCAAATGCATGAACTATAAGTTTGAAAGTAAATTCTTTATTATTATTATGGTTGACATCGTTTATAACATGATGAGAAGGTACTTTCCTTGTTTATAAGTATTTACTCTATTAATTAAAAGAAAGGCACTTGATAAAGTGTTAAAATGGAAGTATTTTGCATATGTTTGTATGTGTTTTGAACTAAGAAGTCTCTTCTGAAATGTTTAAATCTTTTGTAGTGGTCTTGTAGGTGATTTTAAATGAAAGGGGATACGGTAATGACATGACATGACATGATATGTCTTACAAGTCTATGTATGACGATACCTACTATGGAGTGCCCTTAAAAAGAAAGAAATGTTTTAAGAGCATGAAGCATGGTTGAAAGAACTAAAAATTTGGCCTTAAGAGAGGTAGTTGGTTACTTGCAGAAGGATTGAGTTCAAACAACTATTAGCCCAAAACCATGTTTTGCATATATGGGTTTATGATGTCTTATAATAGGAATTGTACACTGGCGAGGGCCTGATGGCGTAGTACCAATGACAGACCCCAATCCTTACGACAAACTTAGATTGAGGTCATGGCCGATGAGTCAAGGGAAGATTCTATATAGCCCCTGGATAAGTACATTTGTAGGGTATACCGTCTAGCTTAGAAGTACAATAAAGAGTTGAGTCATGATTACAAGAAAATATATTGAAGCTCATCAAATTATGCCCATATATTTTCAAATGTTTTATGATGACATGTTTTTATGAAATTCTCACACTTATGATGTATAAAAATATTTTGTTTTCTTATTGTTCTATATACCAGTACCTTTGTATATTGACACCCTATATTTTAGGTTTAGTGGTATAGTCCCATGGTCCATCACATTAGAAAACACTTGGGATATGGCAGAAATGGGTGAGCCATCCATCTTTTGAGAGACATTTACTTGTATGTTGTATTTCAGTATATGGTCCAGTCGGGGGCTTTGTCCCAGCTTGGATAGTTAGTTTTCATTAGAGGCTTCGTAGGTGAGAGTTGAGTATTGTATTGTCATAATTTTCTTGACATAGTTTGAATTATAATGAATCTCCATTGGATATTATTATATCTTCTGTACTTTGATTTATGTATGGATTATGCTTATGATTTACATGCTAAGGGGTCTCTCGATCCTTCATGATTTGGGATGCCCTTCACGGCCAGGGGCTCGGCTCAAGTTGGGGCAAGCTTAGTATCAGCGCACAGTTCATAAACCCAGGGTATCTACGAAGCCATGTTGAGTAGTGTCCTTTTTATGGGTTTTTAGCATGCGACACTTATAAGAAGGAAGCTACGAGGCATTTAAGAGATGTTTCCCCCCTTTTGTTCATACTTTTGATCGTGCCATTATGTTGTCCATATAGAAGTATTCAAATTTCCTTCTTTACTCAAATTTTATTAGCTATGTCTCAATGTCGAGTTAATTTAAGTGTATAAACTAAGAGTCTAAATTATGTGGTCCTTTCTAATTGAGTCATAAAAGATTATGAAATAGCACAAGGACTTAAGAGGAGTCCATTAGTGCTTCAAGGTGTATTGATTTAAGTGTATATAGAGGTGGGCATTCGGTTTGTTCAGTCTGATAGTTTAATATCGATTCTGTTTATTGCTTTTCAAATTGACAAAAATGACAACCATAACCAAACCAAAACAAATTTGATTCGGTTCGATTTCAACAAATTCGATTCAGTTATTTTGAATTTTTATTTTGGTTTTTAAAATTAAAGTAGTGACCTCTTTTTTGTCATGTATAGACATTTAAAATTGATGATTTTTTTTAAAAAATAATTTTTTCAAATCGAATTTTCATTCCCAAATATAAATAACTATATAAATAAATACCGAAATAAGGATTTAGGTTTGGCTATAGGCTACAGCGTATGTACTGACTACTGTAAACATTAAGTGTTAATAGTAAATTTGTTGTTACTGTATATATATGATATATATTTTATAAATATAATATTATAATATATTATATTTTATATATATTATATATAATATTATAAAAAAATATATATTATTTATTTATGTATAAAATTTTGGTTTTTTGGTTTAACCAATTTTTTTTTGAAAAACCAAAAAACGAACCAAAAAATCAAATTTTAAAAATTACAAACCGAAATCCATCCAAAAAACCAAAACTAAAATTAAATTTTGATTTGGTTTTTCGGTTTTTTAGATTGAGACCAAAATATGCCCAACCTTAAGTGTATACCTTTATCCTGATGAAATCGTGCTTTTCAGCCTGAGGTATGTATTGTATTAAGTCCCTTTCAATATTCTTGTTGCAAATGTCATGCTAAAGGGTAGAGATTTATAGCAGAATGTTGGAATAGTATTTCCACCCGAGTATTAGTAAATGTTAAAGTATCATGATCTATTGGTGGTAAAATGGTCCAGAAGTTAGTGATATAGAGTCTCAATTTTAGAAGTCAGAGTGAGGATGACTTTTGCATTAATAAGCTAGTTTAGTTGTATAACCGTTGATTGAGGGATGGGTTGTCATTTAATAGTGATAGACTAATATGGTAGAAATATTTGTAGATTTTATGGAAGTCTATGAAGGAAGTGACGGTTTATGATTGTTATTTATTCAAAATAGGGAAGGATCTCAGAATGGATAACTATGGTGGTTGTAGAAATCATTTATAGGCTATGCATAAGAAAGGGCAGATTAGTCAATAAGTTATGGGTAGAGACTCATTGGTGTCAATGGAATTTAATGGTAGTCTAAATTTATGCATAGGTAAGTAATTATGATGTGAGAACGTGGAGCATGTTGATATGATCGTAATGGATTATATTATAAGATTAAGATCGACTATCCCTATTATATGACTTTACCCCTTGACTTTCTTATCTTTAGCAGTTGTAAACTAGTACTACATGTGAGAAGGTATGCGATAGATTCTAAAGTGTAGTAGTAATGTTGTGGAGAGAATAAACTTGTGGAAGGTAGTTAAGCTAAATGGCATAGTTGGGTTAATTTCCTAATTTGATGGAATAGTATAGTATGTGACATGCTTCATCTGTGTTAGATGATTGAGGGTATATAATAGGCTTGAACTTCAGATATGGATTGTGGTGATAAGAATAGTAGCTTAAGACTAATGTTGCTTATTTTATGGGAATGAATCATGAGGATTGATATGAGGTGTGAAATATCCTAGGCAAGAAACTTTTGGAAAAAGGAGTGGATAATTGTGATATATATACACGAGACTAGTGTTAAAATGATAAATTTTGGCTGAGTCATTAAGTGGGAAAGAGTGTAAGTATATAAGGAATAAGTTGAACCCCGAGGTAGCATGTTGTTAGATAAGGTTTGATGTGTGTGAGTGTGAGATGTACCTAGATCACATTTTTGAATTTTTATAGTGTGGAGAAGTCTGGAAAGTTATTGTATTATGTACTTTAGAGTTAAATTGAAGAAACAAAGGTAGGCAATATGCTCCTTTGGTATAGTTGTAGAAATTTTGTTAAGTTGTAAGTTATGTGATTAGAGGTGTAATGCTAGTAATATAAGAAGTTGAAGATGGAGTGTTAAGTGTTTAGAAGCATGTATGTCTATGCCCATGATGATGTTAGCCATAAGTCGATAACTTTAGGGGTGGGAGAAAGTTATGATTAGTGTCCCTGAGGGGGATATCCTAGAAAGAATTTAGTATCCTTACATTAAAAATTATTGAGGGGAGTCTTGCATTTATGTGCATGGTAATATCCCTTTGTGTTGAGAGTTGTGGGTATAGATTTGATAAGAGGCTATATCCTTAAGTTTAGGAGTTTTTCTCTAAGAGGGAGATGTTAACTTTCTCACTGTGGCAAGTTGCAGGTAAGAGTCATGATAAACCTATTCCTATTCAAGAAAACTCCTTATACTTCAATTTAAGAGGTCATCCTTTCAATATTTTATGTATTCAAGTCCTGCCTATGTCTAAGTTCTAAGTCTCTATGTAACTCATGTCATGTTCCAATCTCGAAACTAGAAGCAATGATGTCTCAGTAATCCAATTTTTTCCAAATATTCAAGTTCATGAATATGATGCTCATGATCCATAAATCCATGTCTCACATCATGATTGTTTCTAAGAAAATATGCTTTTATTTTTTACCGATTCATTTTACATTTGGATTAGCAAAAGTGATAAGGTTTATTAAAACTCATGACTATCTCCTAAAAATGAGAAGTAATAGCTTGAAGTATCAATCCTATCCTTAATCGTTGACTTCATGAATTCTTACCTTATGTTATGCGACTCATGATGCAAGTGCTCATGTTTCTCATTGTGGTCTGTCCTAAGAACTCATGTTGTGTTATGTTTATGCCTGAATGACTCTCTATTTATGATCTAGACATTTGATGTATGAAGCACTTTGAGTCAATTGTATTGTATCTTCATATCATATCCCACCTTGAGTAGTACGATAGGCATATATTATAACGGAATAGTGTTACTCCCTTTCATAATGTTTATGGTTGGGTCCCTCAATGACCCTCCATATGATAGTGTGATAGTAGTTATGGAAGAGAAGTAATGTTTGAGGTAGGGGAGTAGATGTTCTTGAATAAGAAAATTTTGATATTATTTTTTTCTAAGGTTATAGATTGAGGGGGGGGGGGAGAAGGAGATAAACTTTCATTATGTGAAATAGTTAGGAAGGAGACATGTGGTGAAAATCTTTGTGAGAGTGATCGAGTTTGTTGGTGTTAGTAGGGAGATCCTTAAAGTGTGTGTAGTAATGATACACTTGAATGTTGTGAAAACACAAACCCATGTACTATGTGGTTAGTACTCCCTGAATTAAAACTAGAGGGTGTTTGAATGTAGGGATTAGGTGAAGTAATATTCTTGAAGAGATGTAGATTATGGGGTCCCATCAGCTCTTTTCTCTAAGTTAGGCTTCAACATAGAAGTACTATGCAGTGGGACTCAAAGTCTTATGGTTAGATGTGAGATGGAACAATTGTAAGTTGGAAATGATGAAGTGTATTATTTATTATCTGGGGCATAGACGAGTAGGGTCTCTAAGTTTAAATCTATTCATTGTATCTGGTAAGGTAGAGAATGCTTTTATTCCTATCTCCCATAAAATCTCATTTATATTATTACTGATGTAAAATCAGGCCTAACAGACTCATGCCATATGTTATGATGATCATGATCCCTAGAACTCATGTACAAGATCATCTCTATGTCAATTCTTATTCTCTCAGAATTCGTGCTTACACGTTCTAGGGGTTATCATGAAGTACTTTTGATGCATTTACATAATTTTTGAGGAAAAATATTCAATGTGAGGTTACATTCTTTATTCCATACTTTTAGAGCTTCAAAAACTTCATACCCATCATTCGGGGATGAATGATCCCAAAGGGGAGATGATGTAACACCCCACATTTTTGAGCTAGAAATTGAACTGTCATTTCTATGTGTGCAAACTCTAATCCTATGATTTATATTTAAATTCATGTGTCATGATCTTTATCCTAGTGTGTGAAGTGATTATGAAGTGAAAAATGTAAATAAAACACACTTGGATCAAAGTTGAGCAAAGAGTCTTTGATTCATCAAAAGTTTGATATTCGATTATACAATGGTAAACTTTGAATGTGTATATCTTTTTACATACGTATAAATTTTAAGCTCAAGACTAGAAAAATTGTATATAATTGAGTCAGCTTTCTAATAATACCAATTTTGCATTAATTTGATAGCTGAGCTAAAATTTATGGCCATTTTAGTGAGAGGCAATAAAGGCAGGTGATAAGCCCGTGCTGGAGGGGTTAACTCCACCAGGACAGAGAGGGTATCACAGGGTTAATCGCCTCAGACTAAAGGGTGTGCCGCTTATTCTATTCCTTCACTTTTTCATCTTTTTATAGGTCAAGGGGTACTTTGGTCCTTTCCCCTCAACCCCAAACGTTCAAAGACCGATTTATAGCACCCTAAAGGGCATTATTTTCCCATCTTCTTCAAAATCAACTCACTAAAAAATCTCTGTTTACCCAAGAACAAACCCAAACTCTTCCTCAAGAAAACAAGGAATTCAAGCTTTCTTTACCAATTAAGAAGCTTAAGGTACGTAGAGCTATCCTAAATGTAATGGGCATAGGTTTTACGATTTTAAACAAGTTTTCAAAGTATATGTTTTTGTACATGAGATGGGTTTTGATATGGTTGAAGAGCATGGATTGTGAATCTATTTTATGATGAAACTAGTATAATTTATGAGGCTGTTACTCAAAATTTAAATTGTTTTCATGTACATGAATGTTATGAATTTTGACAAGTTGTATTAGAGTGTGATTTTATGAGATTCCCTCTCTTGTTATGAAATCTATTGTTTAAATTTATTGTGGGTTATTTAAATGTATGATCTACAAGTTTGAAAATAAATTCTTTATTATCGTTATGGTTGACATTGTTTATGCCATGATGAGAGGGTACTTTCCTTATTTATAAGTGTTTACTCTATTAATTGAAAGAAAGGCATGTGTTTTATGAAAGTATTGGCCAGCACTTAATAAAATGTTAAAACGGGAGTATTTTGCATATGTTTTCATGTGCTTTGAACAAAGAACTCTCTTCTGAAATGTTTGAATCTTTGGGGTTGGTCATCTACATAATTATAAACGAAAGGGGGAAATGATTATGACATGATACAATATGGCTTGCAAGTCTAGATATGATGAACCTACTATGGAGTGCCCTTAACATGAAAGAAATGAAAGTTTAAGAGCATGAAGAATGGTTTAAAGGACTAAAAATTGGGCTTTAAGAGAGCTAGTTGGTTACCCAAAGAAGGCTTATGTTCAGACAACTCTTATCCCGAAACCATGTTTTGCCAATATGGGCTTATGATGTCCTATAATAGTAATTGTACACTGGCGACAACCTGATGGTGTAGTACGAATGACAGAACATCATAGGTTTCATCCTTGGTTCTCAGGAACATTGTCCAAGTATATCTAGAATAGTCATCTAAAATAACAAACACATATCTCTTCCCTTCTCTACTTTGCACTTTGACATGTACACATAGGTCCATGTTCAATAATTTAAGAGTTCTTATGGTGCTTATCTGTTTTTTCTGCTTAAAAGATGGCCTGATTTGTTTTTCTTTAACACAAGCATCACAAACTTTGGTATTTGAAAACTATATCTTAGGAATACAATGAACTAGGTCCTTTGAGACTAGTTTGTTAAGTGGAGAGGAGCTTGCATGTACCAACCTTCTGTACCACTGATCAACATTATCACTTAGAGTACTAAAGCAGGTCAATTCAAAGCTTTCCACTAAATCTAAGCCACATACATGCTCTTGCCTTTTTTAGCTTTGAGGATACCTTTCCCAGTCTTAAAGTTAGTTATAGTGCACCCATCAGATAGGAACTTCACTTCATTTACTTTATTAAAAATTCGAGACACACTTAAAAGGTTGTACTTCAACCAATTTACATAATAACCATCATTAATAGCATGATTAAGGATTTCCCTATCTTTCCAACACCATGGGTGTAACCTTTTTTCAATTTCCAAATAAGATACCTCCACCTTGAAGTTCCTTGAGTGAGAGAAAATAGTCAGTTCTTCCATTCATATGCTTAGAGAATCACTCTCTATAAACCAACTTTGACTGCCTTTCCTTACTTCCACCTGTATACTGAGATCATTTGTTAGATTTGGGAATCCGCTTGAGTCTTGGGTCCCAAATGAAAGATAGGGAAGTGATCACAACTTTCTTTGTCCAGCTAGGTAGTTAGTTCTTCTTAAAATTTACCAAGAAAATAGGTCCCTTGGTAAGGGACTACATCTTTTGACCATGCTTAGCAGTATTCATTTTAAATCTAAACCATCCCTGATAGTTCTCCTTCTTGTGACTATAACGCCCCAAGTCTGTACCCCGGATGCTACACAGTGCTTACGACCCTGAAGGACCACAACCTAACCCATGACTGATATCTATTGTGGGCCCTGAATGATCACATGGTAATAATAATAATACTAAAACGAATGTGAAAATTAGGATGAAGTTGCCATAAGGTTAAATCTTAAAAAAATACTAAATACTTGTAAATGAATATTGAAAACTGAATATCTATCTGAAAAACTCTAGTCTGAAAGCCTCTAACTATCTGAATATGGAGTTGATAGGACAAGCCCCCAACTAACTCCATCTACTGAATATACTGAGCTATTGAAATACTAAAATATAGCATCATCCTCGAACTATGAGGACTCAACACTACATTTGCTACTGATAATTTGGGCTGCTAAGTACGGCCAGGAGCCCGTGTGTCTGAACGTATGATATAAGACATCATAATGCAAAAGAAAAGTTTGCGTCAGTACTTTGAATGTACTGGTATGCTAAGTGAGGTAGGATAATATGTATGGGTTCATATGAATGAACAATAACTGGCTGAGTAACATGAGCATAACTGAATGAAAGTACATGCATGAATACGTAAATTGTAACTGAGGTCATAATAACACTGAATACTGAGTTCTGAATACTGATTAACTGATATATAAGTTTAATGATATTGTATTACTGATATCTAAATGACTATTTCTAACAGTCCTAATTCTGAAGAACAGATCTGAGTTCTATACTGAACTGGGTTACTGTATCTGACAGTCCTGAATCTATAGAACTGAACTGAGTTCTGTACTGAGACTAAAATTGAAACTAAAACTATAGAAGGTAATGATCTAAATGATATTCCCTTCTATGAATTGATTGGGGTCTAACCTATAACCCCAATATGAAGGGTGTTAGTACCGTGCCACGGGTACTAACACTGGATGTATGGATCTACTTTACTGATGTAATGTATTATCCCAAAGGACTAAGGGTTTTAAGCCTGAACTAATGGGTGACCCCTGCAAGAAAGTCAAGCCTAAATTGATGGGTGACTTCTTATATCCTATACTGGCTACGTAGTTCTATAGTACAGGGACTACTGCTAATGACTTTGCCTATCTAACAGGGAAGTCATCATCTCTGCACTTGCTCGGTGCTGAATCCTACTCCAAACTGAATAGACACTGAACTAATTCCTAGACTTCACTAGGCTTGACTGATCTGTTACTGATCGTGCTGTCTAACTGAACTGAGTTCACTGAGTTTTGCTGACTGACGGAATGCTACTAAGTTCAGTCAACTGACTGGGTTTAACTGAGGTCTGAATTGAAGACTAAACTAATACTGTGACTGGGTACTGAGTTCTACTATTCTTAGCACTACCAAGACCATTCTATAACTACTGTATCTCTAGGTAAACAACTAGATTTTTGTGTATTGAACGCCCCCAGGACTCGATAGAATAAAAAGTAAAGCATACCATAACTTGAAAAGCATAACCATGTGCACTTGTTTCTAACTCATTCATAGAGACATTTCATCAAACAGTTGTAAGATATGAACTTGCACATAAGCTATCATGATATGATTTTTCCCTTTTAGTTCACATGAGCAATTCTTTAAGCACTTAGTGAAACATAATCTATACTCGTGATACTAAGCAGCATGTAGGCATCATAATTTCAAATCCCAATTTAAAATTTCAAGGGTTAAACATGAATTCATATAATACTACACACATGATAAATAATTTCACATGATACTTGTAGCAACCTATGGATTAGAAATCCAAATAACATCAAAATCACGAATACATTCAAAATCTAACATGGAATTCACAAAATCATTTAACTTATAGTTTAAAAGAGATTTTTGAACTCCAAGGGTGGAAGGAAACCCTTGGATGAACACTTCACATACCTTGACGCTTGAATTAGTGAAGATTGATGGTGCTTCCTTGAAATTTGAATCTTGAATTAGAAGACCTTGGGTTTTGTTCTTGAGTAATTTGAGAATAGATAATGGGTTTTGCCTCTAAGGTGACTTAATATCGTGTTTTGGGGGCTGATATAAGGTGGGAGAAGACCCATTTATCCCTCTAAATGTGGGCTTCTAATGACTGAAAATGTGCCTAGGGACGCGCAGCTCGATGCGCCACATCGATGGGATCGATGCTATAGCCGGCGTGCTGTATTGAGTCCACATCGGCTCACTGGAATTTGACACTGGGAGCTGGGAAAATCATTTATCAACGAGATAGATGATGAGGCACATTGAGATCGGATTGATCCAATGATTTGGACTTCCAAACGTGCCTCAAATGATGTTCAAAAAATCCAAAACTCGCTAGAGAATGCCTACTGATATTTCAGATCATGAATCAACATAAAGATCGATAGTTTAAGGTCATAAGGATCACGAAATAGGATCGACAACTTATGAAGGATAAAATATTTCTAATTATAACCACTTGCTGAAATTTCTAAGTTTGGGACCCCTTTTCTAGCATTAACAGACTGAATTAAGCTTAGGATATTGCGAGGTCTTACAATATATCCCCCTTGGGAATATTCATCCTCGAATGAGACTAAATAAGCTGAAAAATACTGAAAGACAAAATTTATATACTGAACACTCACAGCTGAAGCTTGATTACCTAACTAAAAGTACTGATTTACTGAGATTTTATACTGAACATGCATAACTAAAACATAACTGAGTTCTGAAGACATGACACATGACTGAGTTGTTTCATGAAGGTATGCATGACATAAAATGTTATCTAAATGAACTAATACAGAGTTGTAAAGGTAATCTGAGCGTGGAACTGAATAAATTCAAGGAAAACTGTTACCTTGAGCTGAGTATAAGTTTGCGGAGAAGAGGTAAGGATACTTGGTCCGCATATCTGCTTTTTATTTCCAAGTAGCTCCCTCAACGGATTGATTCCGCCAAAGAACTTTGAATAGAGGGACTTCTTTATTCCTCAGTCTGCAAATCTAATAATCAAGGATTTCAACTGGAACCTCTTCATAAGAGAGACTATTCTAAACATCTACACCCTTTATAGGGACTACAACTTCTGGGTCACCCATGCATTTTTTTAGAAAGGAGACATGAAACATTGGATGAAATAAAGCTAAATCTGAAGGCAACTCAAGGTCATAAGTCACCATTTCAAAATAGCTGAGAATTTGATAAGGACTGACATATCGGGGATTGAGTTTTCCTTTCTTGCCAAACCTCTTCACTCCCTTCATAGAAGAGATTTTCAAATATACATAGTCACCAACCTCAAAATTAAGGTCCTTTCTTTGGACAGCTGCATACGATTTCTGCTGGCTCTGAGCTGTCTTAAGCATTTCCCAGATCAACTAAACTTTTTCTAAGGTATCAAATACCAAGTCAGGACCTACCATTATGGTCTCACCTACTTCAAACCAACCAATGGGAGGTCTACATCTCCTCTCATAAAGTGCCTCAAACGGAGCCATCTGAATACTAGAATGGTAACTGTTATTATACGCAAACTCAATAAAGGTCAAGTGGTCTTCCCCACTACCCTTAAAGTCAATTGCACACAACCTTAGCATATCTTCCAAAGTCTGAATTTTCCTTTTTTCTTGCCTATCTATCTGAGGATGGAAGGCTGTATAGAGGTGAACTTGGGTACCAAGACCCTTTTACAAGGATATCTAGAAATAAGAGGTGAACTGCATACCTCTATCTAAAATGATATATAATAGAACTCCATGCAATCTGACCAACTCACTAAGATAGAGCTTGGTACAATCCTCGGCTAAATAAGAGGTATAGACTAGTAAGAAATAAGCTGACTTAGTTATCCTATCTACGATAACCCATATGGAATTATGCTGATGACGAGTATGAGGTAAACCCATCATAAATTCCATGTTCACTACTTCCTATTTCCATGTGAGAATACTAAACTTCTGCATGGACCCACTAGGCTTCTGGTGCTTAATCTTAACCTGCTGACATGTTGAGCACTTAGATACAACTCTAAAATGCTTATCTTCATCCTATTCTATCAATAGACTTATCACAAGTTGCAGTACATCTTAGTGGACCCTGGATGAATCAAGTAGCATGGACCATGTGCTTCTGTGAGAATTCATTGCCTCAAGTTATCTACACCTGGCACATATATCCATCCCTGAAAACACAATACACTATCTCCCCTTTGGAAGAAAACCTCTATCTTCTAATCTCTAATTGATTCTTTCAAATAAACTAGACTAGGATCTCTTTCCTGCTTCTCCTTCACCTCGGAAACCATAGATAACTCTGAACTACTCTGCACCCATACACCACCTTCTGCTAAATCGACTAAGCAAACACCTAGTTGAGCAAGCATATGAACTTCCTGAACTATCTTCTTCTTAGCATAATCTACTTGAGCAATACTACCCATAGACATCCTACTGAGAGCATCAACCACTACATTGGCCTTGCCCAGATGATATAGGACACTCATGTCATAGTCTTTCAACAACTCCAACCACCTTCTCTGATGGAGGTTTAGGTCTTTCTAAGAGAACACATACTGCCAATTCTTATGGTCAGTGAACACATCAACGTGCACTTCATAAAAATAGTGCCTATAAATATTTAAAGCAAATACTACAGCTGCTAACTCAAGATCATGAATGGGTTAGTTCTTCTCATAAGGCTTAAGTTGTCTCGAGGAATAGGCTATGACCTTACCTTTCTGCATCAAACGCACCCCAAACCAACTCTAGAAGCATCACAGTATACCATAAATCCATCTGAACCATCTGGTAGAGTCAAAACTAAGACTACAATGAGTCGAGTCTTTAACTCCTAAAAACTCTTCTCACAAGAATCTGACCATTGGAATTTGACTTTCTTCTTAGTCAATCTGGACATAAAGAATGTAATAGATGAAAATCCCTTAACAAACCATCGATAATAGCTGGCCAAGCCCAAGAAGCTCCTGATATATGATAAAGATATAGGTTTGGGCCAGTTTCTTACTACTTTGGCATTTTGGAGATCAACCCTAATGCCATCACCAAATATGATATGGCTGATGAAAGCTACTAACCTTAGCCAAAATCTGTACTTACTGAATTAGGTGAACAACTGATGGTTTTTAAGAGTCTATAATACTATTTGTAGATGGTCTACATGATCATGCTCACTGCAGGAGTAGACAAGAATGTCATCTATGAAGAGTACGACGAACATGTCCAAGTAATGCTTGAACACATAGTTCATCAAGCCTATGAAAGCTGATGGGGCATTGGTAAGACCAAATGACATGACTAACAATTCAAAGTGATCATACCGAGTTCTAAAGGCTGTCTTTATAATGTCACATTTTTTGATTCTGAGCTGATGATATCCTGATCTGAGGTCTATCTTAGAAAAGTAACTGGCACCTAAAAGTTGGTAAAACAAGTCATCAATTATGGGAAGTGGATACTTTTTCTTAACCATGAGTTTATTTAGCTGACAGCAGTCTATACATATTCAGAGAGAACTATCTTTCTTACGCATGAATAGTATTGGTGCACCCCATGGGGATGTACTGGATCTATTGAATCATTTATCTAGGATATCCTTCAACTATTTCTTTAACTCCTTGAGTTCTGCTGGAGCCATTATGTATGGCGGGATAGAGATGGGCTGAGTATCTAGAAGAAGGTAGCTTCTGAAGTCAATTTCCCATTCGGGAGGAACTCTAAGAAGATATTTGGGAAACATATCTGGGAATTCACATGCTACTAACACTAATTCAAGATTAGGGGTATATAAACTAGAGTCCCGAACTCAAACAAGATGATAGACATATCCCTTAGATATCATTATTCTTGCCCTAAGGTAAGAAATAAGTTGACCCCTAAGTGCTGAAGTACTACCCCTCCACTATAGGATGGGTTCATTTGGAAACTAAAATTGGAAAACTCTATTTCTTTAGTCAACTGAGGTATAGCACAAATAGAGCCAATCTATGTCGAGAATGACATCCAAATCTATCATCTCTAATTCTACGAAGTCCGCTGAAGTGACTTTTTGAGATACCATGACCGGATAGTTCCTGTATACCCACCGAGCTATGATAGATTTACCCATTGGCATAGAGAGTGAAAAGGGTTCTTCTAGGATTTTGTGACTAACTCCAAAGTCGACAGCTATATAAGGAGTCATAAAAGACAAAGAAGCGCTTGAATCTAGTAAAGCATAAACATGTAAATGATAAACTTGTAATGTACCAGTAACCACATCAGGAGAACTTTCCTGATCCTGTCGGGACTAAAGTTCATATAATCTGTTTGGATGTTAACCACTAGTAGCACTAGAAGAAGAACCTTGCTGAGTTGGGCAACCAGTTAGAACGGATGACTGCTGGGCCTGGATCTGGTAGTGCAACTCCCTACCATTCTGAGCAACTACTCGACACTTCTAAATTTTATAGATTTCTTGCCACACCCGAAGCACACCAGAGTGCCATCTCTACACTTACCCTGATGATGTCTGCTATATTTTTGACAAAAAAGATTCGTACGGGGACTGTTAACACAACCTTAGGACTTACGACCTGGTGCCTTCCCCTATTATCATTTCTGAATTTGGGTACTGGTGCACTGGCTAAACAGGGTGCTAGGGCTGAAGATCTCTAATGAAACTGAGGACTGTTTCCTCCTTTTGACCCAGGCTGAGCAAAATTAAACCTACCTATTCTAGCTCTCTTGTTCTCCCTCTTCTTTTCTTTATTCTTAGACTCTTCTATTTGATGAGTATGGACCATGTGCCTGGATATTTCCATCTCCTTAATCAGCATTGTAGTCCTACACTTCTTGAGCACACTATTAGACACACCCGAAAAAAACTTATTCATCTTAGATATGCTATCTGCTACCACGAGAGGGGCGTATCTGGTTAACTGGGTAAACTTAAGAGAATACTCTTGAACTATTAGTTTCCCTACTTTAGAATTATAAACTCTAAAACCTTAGCTTTCCTCAACTATAGTGGGAAGAACCCTTTAAGGAAAGAAGTGGCAAACTCTTCCCATTTTATGGGCCCTGCATCTATGGCCCTCTCTGTATTCCACTACTTGAACCAGGAGTGAGCCGCATCGTGTAACTGATATGCAGCCAACTCAGCAATCTCACTTGTAGTTACCCCCATAATATTTGTAACCTTTTGTACCTGATTAAGGAATTCCTGTGGGTCCTCATCTAACTTAGACCTAGTAAATAATAGAGGGTTCATTCGGATGAAGTCTTAAATTCTAGCTACAGCAGTATTGGCCACTGGGTTGGCTGGAACAACAGCTAGGCATTCATTCTGGGCTGCTACTAAACTGGCTAGAGTAGTAAATGCAACCCTTAATTCTGTATGGGAGATATGCTCGTCCAAAGGATCTGCCTAAATAGCCTGAGGGGCTAGCTGATTTCCCATTCTTATTGGGAGGCATATTCTATAAATGAAAGAAAGAAAAGGATTAGACTGGGAGTTTAATTTAAGCGTATGTTCACTCATACGACATGAATACTGAAAGAATGGAAACTTTTCGTAAAATATCTTATAGCCTCTTGTCCATAAATGTGGTGCCCTACACACCCATGCACAAGACTATACGTGATACGACTTTTAGACTCCCTAGGAATTTATTGAACCTTAGGCTCTAATACCAAGTTTGTAATTGCCCGAGTCTATACCCTGGATGCTACACGATGCTTACGACCCCAAACGACCATAAGCTAACCCATGACTGATATCTACTGTGAGCACTGAATAATTTAATAATAATAATACTAAAAAAATGTGGAAATAAGGTTAAAGTTTCCATGAGGTTCACAACTGAAACAAATACTGAATACTGATAAATAAATACTGAAAGTTGAATATCTGTCTAAAATACTCTAGTCTGAAAGCCGCTAACTGTCTGAATACGGAGTTGATGGGACAAGCCCCCAACTTACTCTGTCTACTGAATGTACTGAGCTACTGAAATACTAAAATATAACATTGTCATCGAACTATGAGGATGCACCACTAAATCTAATACTGATAATCCGGGCTGCTAAGTGCAGTTAGGAGCCCGTGCATCTGAACCTATGATATAAGACATCATAGCACAAAAGAAAAGTATACGTCAGTACTTTGAATGTGCTAGTATGCTAAGTGAGATAGGCTGATATGCATAGGTTCATATGCATGAACAATAACTGGTTGAGTACATGATCATAACTTAATGAGAGTACATTCATGAATACATAAACTGTAACTGAGGTCATGATAACACGGAGTATTGAGTTCTAAATACTAATTAACCTATATCTAAGTTTACTGATAGCTGAATGACTATTTTTGACAGTACTAATTCTAAAGAACTAATCTGAGTTCTACAATGAACTGGGTGACTGTATTTGACAGTCCTAAATTTGTAGAACTAAACTGATTTTTGTACTGAGATTGAAACTAAAATTTAAACTGTGGTAGGTAATCATCTAAACGATATTCCCTTCTTCGAATAGATTGGGGTCTAAACTATAACCCCAGTTGGAAGGGTGTCAGTATCATGCCATGGGTACTAACATTGGCTGTATGGATCTACTATACTGATGTACTGTATTATCTCAAAGGACTAAGGGTGTCAAGTCTGAACTGATGGATGACCCCTGCAAGAAATTCAAGCCTAAACTGATGGGTAACTTCTCATATCCTATGCTAGCTACATAGTTTTGAAGTACAGGGACGGCTACTAACGACTCTGTCTTTCTGACGGGGAAGCTATCATCCATGACCTTACTCGGGATTCACATGATCTATACTCATGATACTAAGCAATATGTAGGCATTATAATTTCAAATTCCAATTTACAATTTCAAGGGTTCAACATGAATTGACATGATACTACACATATGATGAATAATTTCACATGATACTTGTAATAACCTTTGGATTAGAAATCTAAATAACATCAAAATCATGAATACATTCAAAATCTAATATGGAATTCACAAAATTATTAAACTTATAGATTAATAGAGTTTCTTGAGCTCCAAGGATGGAAGGAAACCCTTGGATGAACACTTCACATACCTTGAGGCTTGAATTAGTGAAGAGTGATGGTGCTTCCTTGAAGTTTGAATCTTGAATTGGAATCCCAAGGGTTTTGTTCTTGAGTAATTTGAGAATAGAGAATGGATTTTGCCTTTAAAGTGGCTTAATCTCATGTTTTGGGGCTTATGTAATGTGGGTAAAGAACCATTTACCCCTCTGGATGCGGGCTTTTAATGACTGAAAATGTGCTCAGTGATATGCAGCCCTATGCACCGCATTGATGGGATCGATACTATCACCGACACACTGCATCAAGTCTGCCTAGGCTCACTGGAATTTGATGCTGGGAGCTGGGAAAAATATTTATCAATGTGATAGGTGATGTCGCGCATTGAGATCGTATTGATCCACTAGTTTGGAGGTCCAAACTTTCCTCAAACAATGTTCGAAAAATCTGAAACTTGCCCAAGAATTCCTAATGACATTCTAGATCATGAATCAACATAAAGATTGATATTTTAAGGTCATAAGGGTCATGAAATAGGTTCTCCAACTTATGAAGGCTAAAATACTTCTAAGTATAAATACTTAGCTGAAATTTCTAAGTCTGGGACCCCTTTTCTAACATTAACGGACTAAATTAAGCTTAGGATTTTGCGAGGTCTTATAGTGACCATCCTTATTACAATGAGTGAATTTGTTAACCTTTTTGTTAGCTTCAAAGACATTCTTTCCTTTGGGCTTAAAAGGGGGAGCATTGAATTAGCACCCATGACCTCTACCATTGCTCAAACCCTAATTTTTTAGGTTTGCAAGAATCTATGAGGGAGTGGTCCATTTCTGTGATTTTTTGAGATCCACTCTTATGTGGACCAAGTCCTTTTCCAGTTGATCATTCTTTTCAAGAATATATATCATAAGGCTTTGAGAGTTTTTAATTTCTCTTCAAGTTCAATTTGTAATTTGGTAGCCTCTCATTTTCTTTTACCATCACATTCAGCTAACATTCTCTGTTTTCCAATACTTTCTTGTTTTCATATTTCAATTTTAATTAATGTTCTCTTATCTCAGATAACTGGATAGTTTGGGATAGTTTTTCATGTTCTAAAGTCTCTACCTTGTCTTTAAAAAGACCCTTCTTAGCAGTAAGCTCACATACAGAGTCAATCAAGAAATTTGCAAGTTTCTTTAACTTTTTAGGTGTGTAATCATTTACGTTATACTAAAGGTTAAAAGGAGTTACCTCATCCTTTTCTTCATCATATGATTTATCCATAAGAGCAAAAAGTGAGTTATAGGAGGTTTCATTTTCTTGTACAACTAGCATGGATGCATCTTCAGGCTTTTTTGAATTATCAGACTCACTTGAGGAGTCTCCCCAAACAGCTAGTGTTTTCTTCACAACATAGTCAGATGCAACTTTACTCCTTGAATTTTCAGGAACTTAGTCCTTATTATTTTCTTTGTCTCCTCTTGAAGTTTTGTGCAGAGGACAATTCTTCATAAAATGTCCTGGTTTCCCACATTTATGACAAACCTCAACTATTCCTGCTTGCCTACTGCTGCTTCCTTTCCTTTGAAACTTGCCACTCCTTTTAATAGCTCTGAAAGTACTTTTGGCTATGTAGGGAACATCAACATCCTCCTCACTAGACTTATATTTTGAAACTTTTAAAGATACTAACTTATCTCATTTTTGGCTCCTTCTTGTCTTATTTCGTTTGTTACTTCAATCTATGAGTTTTTAAGTTCCCAATTAATTCATCCATGGTGATTGTTTTTAAATCTCTAGCCTTAGAGATTGTATAAACCTTACTCTCTCATGACTTAGTGAGAACTCCTAGAATCTTCCTCACTTGTTTATAAAGTGGAATCACTTCACCAAGGCAATGCAAATCATTTATGATTCTGGTAAATTTGGTGTGAATCTCTTAGATGGTTTCACTCTCCTTCATAAAGAAGGCTTCATAATAAGTGGTTATCATAGCCACATTTGATTTCTTTACTTGACTTGTTCCCTCATGGGCAGTCCTTAAGAGGTCCGATATCTTTTTCACACTTTCACACGTAGAGGTATGATTGTATTCACCCCATCCTATCCCATAAACAAGGAACTTCTTGGCCTTGATGTTCTTTTCAATATTCTTATATCTTCCTCATTACCTGCCCTTATTTCTAATGATGCCAGCCTCCCAGCTTATTCCAATGCCAAGGATAAAACCAATATTTATATTTCCCATTCTAACCCATAGAAGTACCACAAAACCTCTAACAAAAAGATTAATGAGATTCGGTAGGGACATGCCTCCAACCATAGCCAAAACCAATATACAAAATAAAACCAAAATGTCTAGAAATATCCATAACATGAAATGATGCCTTCTAAAAGGATGGAAGCTCACCACTTTAGTCCAAATGCTTGTCCTAAGTTAATCACTATGTAGGAGGAGTAAAATGGATTGTTCATGCATAGCGTGAGTATACAACTGCCAGTAGATAGGGTTAGTGAGTGACCGCTAGCATGATCTCATGGTAAGGATAAAATAATTCCATTTATAAAATCAAGTAAAACTATCAGTATGCACATAACCAAACATATAATATATATATATATATATATATATAAATATATAACCATGCTGG
The DNA here is from genome assembly GCF_002878395.1 of Capsicum annuum. Classification (NCBI taxonomy): domain Eukaryota; kingdom Viridiplantae; phylum Streptophyta; class Magnoliopsida; order Solanales; family Solanaceae; genus Capsicum; species Capsicum annuum. The sequence continues at coordinate 102,437,912 of NC_061116.1, read as the reverse complement.
GAAGAAGGGATCGGGTTTACCATGCCTTTAAAACCTTTACATGGATTGTGTAGCTTCGCCGTCCTAAATTATCCATGGGCTATATGGGTTCAGCTCCTCCTGCTAAAAGGGCCCCAGTGCATGTAGCCACACGACTAGGGAAGTATCCTATGGGATGAGTAGTACATCCCCAAAATAAATTGTGACATCATGCACAAGGTCATCAAGTCCACCCTCATAATGACAAATATGAGTTTCCAGTTTTGGTCCCCCTGGGACCTCCACCTTCCAAGGCTTAGCTACACCTCTTTCCATTATTGCCAAATGAAACAAACATCTAAATAACCAAAACATTATCCAATTATTAACCAAGGCCATTGATATTGGTATCATCATACCAACCCTTACTTGCAAGTGTCGTCCATAGCCAACCATTTATAGGTTTAAGAGGACTTTTAAGTGCCATTCCATTTATCATATTAAACCACTTGGGAAACTTCCATGTTCCCCACAAGAATAACCAATTAGACTTTAGCCTTTCCAAGCCATTTAAACCATGCATAATTCTTTTACCAATTTTAAAACATGCAAGAGTTCAATTAAAAGAAGTTAATGCAATGATCATATCTTTATAAGCATTTTGTCAAACACATTTGGGGTATAATATGACCAAAACTAATTCTAATTATCAATAAACCATTCCCATTCAATCCAACTATTCAAAGCCACCATTAATGCATATAGAAGTATAATTAAGACCACAGGAAACCATAACCAACCATTTAATATCAAAATCCCAAATCATGAAGAAAATATTGCCAAAATCATGTAATAGTAAAACCATGAAAACATTCATATAAACCATGAATTTAAGAAAAAATAAAAATTAGGGAAGAGAGAATTTCTTAAACTAAGGTGATGACGAAAAAGTGTTAATCACCAAGACAAGCCCTAAATTTATCCCTTAGTTGAAACCATAGCTCCCCTTTCCCAAAAGATCTTAAGAGAATTATGGACTGTTTAGGAAGAGTTTCTAAGTGTTAGTGAATATAATAATAGGTTAAATAAACTTTCAAGTAGATTAGGAGTCGTGGGAACCTATTAGGATGAGTAGGGAAATATAATACCCCACATTTCCTTAGCATAATCTAAGTCCCAAAACATGAGTATTCGTACATAAAATTTTTGAAAAACTAATTATTATCCATTTTAGAGCCATCCATTGTGTAGGAAATTGAATTATCTTTCCAATGATATAAAATTTGCCTAAATCTGATAACCGGGTAAGAAGTTATGGCGATTTAAAATTTCAATTGTTAAACACCATCATCTTTACCCTAAGCGCATCGCGGAGCTAGCATAAATGACGATTGTTAATTTCTAGTCAAGCTTTGCAAAACCTCTGCGTCGTTCGCGACAATGGCGCATTATGCTAAGAGTGAATCTCAGAATCAAAAGGGTACCGCGATTCCTCTGCATCACGCCAAGCCCTCAGTTCCTAGTTTTCCAATTCCAATGACATGCCACAATAGTGCCACATAACACTGCTCACAAAATTAAGTATTTTTTAGTAATTTTGAGTTTTAAATTTGTGGGCATTACAGTCTTTTTCCCCTCACCCCAGTCAGCCTTTAACACGAAATTAACCCTAATTAACCCATTATTTTATTATTATAATAACTTTTTCCCCAAATCAAAGAAGATTCTCTCCCAATCAAGAACCCTAGATCTCAAATTCAAGGTCAATCCTCAAGAATTCACCAAAAACTTTAAAGAATCCATCATTTAAGGACTATTAGATGTTCATCCATGGAGTTCGAGCAACCCTATTAAATTATAAAATTGTGATCTTTTCAAGTTATTATGTTTTAAATCATGAGTTCACCCATGAATCTCCATGAACTATGATTCTATACCATTTTACCATGAAATTATTGATATTATTTAATTTTCCATATTTTAATGTTGTTATTTATTGTACAAGACCTCAATTAAACTCTATTATGTTGGATTTATGCTATTTCTATATATTTTATGACATTCCTATGATTTTTTTAGACCATGAACTACAAGTGTTTGATAAAATGCCTACAAGAGTGATTGATTTAAATAAAAGACTTTATGTTTAATCCTTCAAGCTTTAGTGTCATTTTTCTATTATTGTTTTAAGTATTGGGGGTATTGAATACCCAAAATCCATAGCTGCTTACCTATTCTAATATCAGTACATTACAGAATAGTCTTCTGATTATATTATGAGCATTATCAGAATAGTCAGATATTAGTCATTAAACTCAGAACAGTCTAGTATCTCAGTGTCTTTTAGTTAGGAGTAGGATTTAGCACCGAGCAAGTGCAGGGATGGAAGTTTCCCCGTTAGATAGATAGAGTCGTTAGTAGTGTCCCTATACTCCATAACTATAAAGCCAGCATAGGATTTGAGTAGTCACCCATCAGATTAGGCTTGACTATCTCACAGGGGTCATCCGTCAGTTTAGGATTGACACCCTTAGTCCTTTGGACATTATATCAATTTAGTGGATCCTCACAGCTATTGTTAGAACCCATGGCATAGTATTAACACCCTTCTAGTTGGGGTTATAGTTTGGACCCCGATTAGCTCAAATTGGGGAATGTCGGTTAGATGATACCTCCCACAGTCTCAGATATAGTCTACGTTATAGTCTCAATTCAGTGAGGCAGTCTTAGAGTTGCTTGACCAAAGCAATACAGATAAGTGTATTTTTCTTAGTATTTTAGTACACAGATTTTACTCAGTCCATGTTATATGCTTGGTTATACATCCCTAGTATCCACAAATTTTCACGTATCTTCAATATTTCCAGACTGTCATACGTACTCGATATTTATAGATTTCTCCATATTTTCAGTACCTACAGATTTTATGCTCTCTACTCAGTACTTTATGTTTTACTTGTATAAACAGTTAGTTATTATTATTCCTATTCATGAAACCATGCATATCAACCTACCTCATTTAGCATACTAGTACATTCAAAGTACTGATTGTATACCTTTCTTTTGTGCTATGATGTATCATATCATAGGTGCTGACGTTTAGTTCTCAGATCACACTCAGTCCCTCAGATCATCAGTAGTACCATAGTAGTGGTGAGTCCTCATCATTCGAGGACATATTATATTACTTCATGCCTTTATCTCAGTAGTTAGTAGAGTTAGTTGGGGGCTTGTCCTATCAACTCACAGTATTCAGTTTATAGGCTTTTCAGACATTACAATTAGTTATTCATATTATTCAGATTTTAGTATTCTGCCAAATTCATAATCATTAGTCGTTTCTTTATTAAAGCCTTATGGAATTTCAGTTATTCTTCCATATTCATTATTATATTATTCAGTTCTTACAGTAGGTACCATCTTATGGGATAACTTGTGGTCCCTTAGGACCGTAAGCACCGTGTAACGACTAGGGGGTAGTATCGAGTTGTTACAAACTTTGTCAAAGACTAAGGTTTTAAAGTGTCCTAGGAAGTCTTAAAACCACGTCGAGTAAAGTCTTTTGCATGGGTGTGTGGTGCACCACACTTATGGTTGAGATTTTACAAGACGTTTAGGTAAAAGTTTCCCTTCTTTCAGTATTTATATCGTGCGAGTAGGTATGAGGTCAAGTTAAACTCTCTGTCTAATCCACTTCTTCCGTCCATTTATAGAATATCCCTCCCAATAAGAATAGAAGAAGAGAAGGAACTCAGCCAGCCCCTCAGCCCGTCCAGGTAGATCCTCTGGATGAGTATGTCTCTCATGTAAAATGGAGAGCTGCATTCACTACTCTAGCCAATTCAATAATAACATAAAATAAATGGCCAACTATTATTCCGTCCAACCCAGTGGCCAATACTGTTGCAACCATAATTCGTGATTTCACCCGAATGAATCCTCCTTCTTTCATAAGATCCAAGTCAGAAGAGTATCCACAGGAATTCCTAGCTATGGTTCAAAGGGTAATAGATGCTATAGGGGTAACGTCTTGTCAGAGTGCTAAGTTGACTACATATCAATTGCAAGATATAGACCATACTTGGTTTAAGTAGTAGAAGTTTGATAGGGGTGTATATGCAGGGCTTGTAGAATGGGAAGAGTTTGCCATAACTTTCTTAGATAGATTTTCTTATTGGAGTTGAGAGGCCAAAGTGTTAGAGTTCATTTATTTAAGGCAAGGCAGCATGAGTGTAAGGGACTATTCCATCAAGTTTACTCAGTTAGCTTGGTATACTCCTCATGTGGTAGATAATAACAGGTCCAAGATGAGTAAGTTTGTGTCAGGCGTATCTAATAGTATGGTTAAAGAGTGTAGGACTGTAATGCTAATTAGTGAGATAGACTTGTCTAGGCTGATGGTCAATGCTCAACAGATAGAAAAACAAAATATTAAAGAGAGGGAGAAAGAAGACAAAAGAGCTAGGACAGGGAGTTTTAATTTCAATCTGCCAAAGCCAAAAGATGGTAGCCGAGCTCAGTTTCATCAGAGGTCTTTATCCCCAGCACTCTCTTCATCTAATACCCAGTATCCAAATTTAGAAATGATAATAGGGATAGGGCACCAGAATCTAAGTCCCAGGTTAGTGTTAGCAGTGCTCATACCAATCCTATATGTTAGAAGTGTGGCAAACACCATCAGGGTAAGTGTAGAGCGGGTAACGATGTATGCTTTGGATGTGGAAAGCCAGGCCATCGGATTTGGGAGTATCGAGTAGTTTCTCAAAAGGGTATGGATGTGCACTAATAGGGCCATTCCCATCAGTCGTTAGTTCTATCTGGTCGCCCGACTCAGCAGGGTGACACTTCTAGTGCTATCAGTGGTCAGCATTCAAATAGATTATATGTTCTTCATTCCCGCAAAGATCAAGAAAATTCTCCCGGAATAGTTACTAGTATGTTTCAGGTCTTTCACTTACATGTTTAGGATTTACTAGACCTTGGAGTTCCTTTTCTGTTGTAACTCCATATATAGCCGTCAACTTTGGAGTCAATCCCGAAAAGCTAGCAGAGCCCTTTTCAGTGTCTACCCAAGTATGTGTGTACATTATAGCAAGATAGGTATACAGGAAATGTCCGATCATAATGTCTCAGTAAGTTGCCTCAATTGATCTCGTGGAGTTAGAGATGACAAATTTTGATTTCATTTTTTGCATGGATTGGCTCCAATCATACTATGCCTCAGTTAACTGTAGAAACAAAATAGTTCATTTCCAGTTCCCAAATAAACCAGTCCTTGAATGGAGGGGTAGTACTACAACTCTTAGGGGTCAGTTGATCTCGTACCTTAGAGCCAGAAAGATGATATCGAAGGGGTGTATTTACCATCGTATTTGAGTCAAAGACTCTAACTCAAAAACATCAACTCTTGAATCAATTCCAGTAATAAATGAATTCTCAGATGGATTTCCTTAAGATCTTCCCGGAGTTCCTCCTGAAAGGGAAATCAACTTTGGAATAGACCTTCTCCCAGATAATCTGCCTATATCTATTCGTCGATATAAAATGGCTCCAACTGAACTCAAATAACTGAAAGAATAGTTGAAAGACCTCTTATATAAGGGATTCATTAGAGCTATTATCTCCCCATGGGTGCACCTATTCTATTCTTGTGTAAGAAAGACGGTTCTCTCAGAATAGGCATAGACTACCATCAGTTGAACAAAGTCACAGTCAAGAATAAATATCCACTTCCTAGAATCAATGACTTGTTTGACCAACTTTAAGGTGCTAGCTACTTTTCCAAGATAGACCTCAGATTAGGTTATCATCAGCTTAGGGTCAGGGAATATGACATTCCAAAAACAACTTTCCAAACTCGGTATGGTCACTTCGAATTTCTAGTTATGTCCTTTGGTCTTACAAATGCCCCAGTATAATTCATAGACTTGATGAGCCTAGTGTTCAAGAAGTACTTGGACATGTTTGTTATAGTCTTCATTGATGATATCCTTGTTTACTCTGAAAACGAAAATGAGTATGCAGACCACCTCAAAGTAGTGCTTCAGACTCTTAGAGCTCACCAGTTGTTCGCTAAATTTAGTAAGTGTGAATTCTGGCTAAGATTAGTAGATTTCCTTAGCCATATTATTTTTGGTGATGGCATTAGACTCGATCGTCAAAAGACCGAGGTGATAAGAAACTGGCCTAAATCCATCTCTCAATCAGATATCAGGAGTTTCTTGGGTTTAGCTATCTATTACCATTGGTTTATTAAAGGGTTTTCTTCTATTGCATCCCCCATGTCCGGGTTAACTTAGAAGAAAGTTAAGTTTTAGTGGTCAAATTCCTACGAGAAGAATTTTCAGGAGTTGAAGACTCGACTTACCTCTTCCCTAGTTTTGACTCTACCAGATAATTCAAATTATTTTATTATGTACTGTGATACATCCAAAGTAGGTTTGGGTTGTGTCCTCATGTAGAGAGGTAAGGTCGTAGCCTATTCCTCTAGATAGCTTAAACCCCATGAGAAGAATTACCCTACTCATGATTTTGAGTTAGCAGTTATAGTGTTTGCCTTAAGGATTTGGAGGCATTACTTGTATGAGGTGTATCTAGATGTGTTCACAGATCACAAAATCCTTCAATATGTGTTCTCTCAGAGAGATTTGAATCTATGTCAGAGAAGGTGGTTAGAGTTATTGAAGGATAATGACATGAGTATTCTGTGTCATTCAGGCAAGGCCAATATAGTGGCTGGTGCCCTAAGTAGATTGTCTATGGGTAGTGTTGCTCATGTTGAGGATGGTAAGAAGAAGTTAGCTCAGGAAGTTCATCAGCTTTCCCGACTAGGTTTCCGCTTAGTCTACTTAGCAAAGGGTAGTGTGTGGGTGCAGAGTAGCACCGAATCATCTCTAGTTTTCAAGGTAAAGGAAAAGCAGGATAGAGATCCCAGTCTAGTTAAGTGAAAAAAATTAGTCAGAGATCAGAAAGTAGAGGTTTTCTCCCAGGGGAGATGGTGTTTTGCGTTGTCAAGGTAGATTATGTATGCCTGGTGTAGCTGATTTGAGGCAACAAATTTTTGCAGAAATGTATGATGCACATTACCTATTTATCCAGGGGCCACTAAGATGTACCGTGATTTATGGAAGATTTATTGGTGGAGTAGGGTAAAAAAGGATATTCCAGAGTTTGCATCTTAGTGCTCTACATGCAAGTAAGTTAAGATTGAGCACCAGAATCCTAGTGGGTCCATACAGGAGTTCAATATTACCATATGGAAATGGAAGAAAGTGAACATGGACTTTGGAAAAGATTGCCTCGTACCTGTCATCAGCATAATTTTGTTTGGGTTATCATAGATAGGATGACCAAATCATCTCATTTCTTTCCAATCCATACCTCTTATTTAGCCTAGGACTATAACAAACTCTATCTTGGAGAGTTGGTTAGGTTGCATGGTGTTCCCTTATCTATCATCTCAGACAGAGGTACTCAATTTACCTCTTATTTCTAGAAAGCATTCCAAAAGGGTTTTGGTACCTAAATCCATCTCAGTACAGCTTTCTACCCACAGAAATACGGTCAAGCAGAAAGGACCATTCAAACTCTAGAAGATATGCTGAGAGCATGTGTTGTTGATTTCAAGGGTAGTTGGGATGACCATTTGCCTTTGTTCAATTCGCATACAATAACAACTATCATTCCAGTATCCGAATAGTTCCGTTGAGGTTCTCTATAGTAGGATATGTAGATCTCTAATTAGTTGGTTTGAAGTAGGTGAGGCTGCAGTAGTAGGGCTTGACTTGGTGTTTGATGTGTTTGAGAAGGTTCAGCTGATCAGAGAAAGGATTAGGGCTACCTAGAGTCAACAAAAATCATATGCGAACGTGAGGAGAAAGGATCTTGAGTTTAAGGTCGATGATTTTGTGTACTTGAAAATGTCTCCCATGAAAGGAGTGAAGAGATTTGACAAGAAAGAAAACTCAGTCCCCGATATGTTGGTCTCTTCAGAATTCTCAGTCGTTTCAAAAAGGTAGCTTACGAGCTCAAGTTTCCTTCAGATCTAGCCTCAGTACACCCAGTGTCTTATGTCTCATTATTGAAAAAGTGTATTCGTGATCCAGCTGAAGATGTTCCCTTAGAAAGTTTAGATATTCAGAACAGTCTTTCCTTTGAGGAAGTCCCAATTGAAATTCTTGATCACCAAGTTCGTGGACTAAGTAACAAAGAAGTTCCATTGGTCAAAGTTCTTTGGCAGAATCAGTCATTTGAGGAAGCCACTTGGGAAGCAGAGGCAGATATGCTGACCAAGTACCATCATCTTTTCTCCGCGAATCCAAATCTAGTATAAGGTACCAAATCTTCTTAAGATTTTTAATATCAAGCTCAGTTTCAGTTGCACATCATGTTAATGTCAGTCGTGTATTCATGAATTAGTTCATTCGTTCATTCTATGCATCAGATATGCATGTTCAGTGTGTAAGCTTAGTTCATTAGTTTTCCCTTAGCTTAACCAATCTCATTCGAGGACAAATGATTCCAAGGGGGTGATATTGTAATACCCCGCATTTCCTTAGAATAATCTAAGTCCAAATACATGATTATTCATATATAAAAATTTTGAAACACTCATTATTATCCAATTTAGAGCCTGTATTGAGTAGGAAATTGAATTAGTTTTCCAATGATATAACATTTGCCTAAATCTGATAACCGGAAAAGTAGTTATGGCTATTTAAAGTTTTAGTCATTAAACACCGTCATTTTAACCCTTAGCGTGTTGCGGAGCCAGCATAAATGACGATTGTCAATTTCCAGTGAAGCTCTGTGAAACCTCCATATCGCGCCATCAACCAAAATCACAATTGTCCTTTTTCCAGTGTCCTATCGCGATAATGGCGCATTCCGCCAAGGGTGAATTTTAGAATCAAAAGGGGACCGTGATTCATCCGCGTCGTGCCAAGACCTCAGTTCCCAGTTTTTAAATTCCAATGACACGGAGCGATAGCACCGCATCATGCCAACTCACAAAATTAGGAATTTTCAGTAATTCTGAGTTTTAAATCTGAGGGCATTACCATCTTTTTCCCCTCACCCCAGTCAGCCTTTAACACGAAATTCACCCTAATTAACCCATTATTTCATTATTTTAATAACTTTTCCCCCAAATCAAAGAAGATTTTCTCCCAATCAAGAACCCTAGCTCTCAAATTCAAGGTCAATCCTCAAGAATTCACCAAGAACTTCAAGGAATCCATCAATTAAGGTATGTTAGATGTTAATCCATGGATCTCTTTCATCCATGGAGTCCGAGCAACCCTTTCAAATTATAAAATTATGATATTTTCAAATTAGTATGTTTTAAATTGTGAGTTCACCCATTAATCTCCATTAACTATGATTCTATACCATGTTACCATGAAATTATTGTTATTATTTAATCATTCGCGGTTTAATGTTGTTATTATGTCGGATTCATGCTATTTCTATATATTTTACGACATTCCTATGATCGTTTTAGACCATGAACTACAAGTGTTTAGTAAAATGCCTACAAGAGTGATTGATTTAAATAAAAGTCGTCATGTTTTGTCCTTGGTTGATTTAAATAAAAGTCATCATGTTTTGTCCTTCAAACTTTAGTGTCATTTTACTATTATTGTTTTGAGTCTTGGGGGTATTGAATACACAAAATCCATAGCTGCTTACTTATTCTAGTATCAGTACATTACAGAATAGTCTTCAGATTATATTATGAGCATTATCAGAATAGTCAGATATCAGTCATTAAACTCAAAACATCTAGTATCTTAGCGTCTTTTAGTTAGGAGTAGGATTTAGCATCGAGTGAGTGTTGGGATGGCGGCTTCCCAGTTAAATAGGCAAAGTCATTTGTAGTAGTCCCTACACTCCAGAACTACGTATACAGTGTAGGATATGAGTAGTCACCCATCATATTAGGTTTGACTATCTCTCAGGGGTCACCCGTCAGTTCAGGCTTGACACCCTTAGTCCTTTGGACATTATACCAGTTTAGTGGATCCAAACAACCATTTTTAGTATTCATGGCATAGTATTAACACCCTTCCATTTAGGGTTATAGATTGGACCCCGATTAGCTCAAATTAGGGAATGTCGGTTAGATGATACCTTCCACAGTCTCAGATATAGTCTCAGTTCAGTTAGGAAGTGTTAGAGTTGCTTGACCAAAGAAATACAGATAATAGTATTTCTGGCAGTATTTCAGTTAACATATTTTACTCAGTCCATGTTATATGCTTGGTCATACATCCAGTGTCCACAGATTTTCATGAATCTTCAGTATTTACAGACTATCATGCATTATTCAGTATTCATAGATTTCTCCATATTTTTAGTACCTATAGATTTCATGCTCTCTACTCAGCACACTATGTTTTACATGCATAAACAATAAGTTATTATTATTCCTATTCATGAAACCATACATATCAGCCTACCTTATTTAGCATACCAGTACATTCCAAGTACTGATTGCATACCTTTCTTTTACACTATGATGTATCATATCATAGGTGTTGACGCTTAATTCCCTGATCACACTTAGTCCCTCAGATCATTAGCAGTACAGTAGCAGTGATGAGTCCTCATCATCTGAGGATAGATTATATTACTTTATGTCTTTATCTCAATAGTTAGCAGAGTTAGTTGGGGGCCTATCTCATCAACTTACAGTATTTGTTTTAAAGGCTTTTCATACATTACAGTTAGCTATTTAGATTATTTAGATTTCAGTATTATTCCAGATTCATAATTCAGTAGTCGTTTGATTGTTAAAACCTTATGGCAGTTCTATTATTCTTCCACATTCATGATTATATTATTCAGTGCTCACAGTAGGTACCAGCACATGGTTAGCTTGTGGTCCCTCAGGACCGTAAGCATCGTGTAATAACTAAAAGGTAGTATCGAGTCATTACAGGAAATGTCCTGAATACCCCTACTTAAGTTACACAAGAATACTGACACAGTGATAAACTGACCTGCATGAGTCGTACCTTTCGATACGATCGATATCCACCATTCATAACCTAGACTCAACCCTAGGATCAATTACTGTCTAGTATACGACTCATCCAACCAACTAGTAACCAAAAGATATGATTCGTATCCATGACCTATTGTAATGCCCTAGGGATACACCCCGGACGCCATACAATGCTCATGATCCTAAAGGACCACAAGTTAACATATGACTAGCACCTACAGTGAGCACTGAATAATAATACTGAAATAGTGCAGAAAATAGGTTTAAATGCCATAAGGTTCATCATCTGAAAACAAATACTAAATATTGATAAATAAATACTGAAAACTAAACATATTTTTGATATAATCTAGCCTGAAAGCCTCTAACTATTTGAACATGAATTTAATGGGATAAATCCCCAACTAACTCCGACTATTGAATATAATGAACTACAAAAATAATAACTCTGTCCTCGAACTATGAGGACTCACCACTATATCTATTACTAATAGTTCGGGCTGCTAAGTACGGTCAGGAGCCCGTGCGTCTGAACCTATGATATAAGACATCATAGCTCAAAAGAAAGAGCATGCATCATTTCTTTGAATATACTGGCATGCTAAGTGAGGTAGGTTGATATGCAAGGGTTTATATGCATGAACAATAACTGGCTAAATGATATGAATATAACTGGATGAGTATACATGTATGACTGAAACTGTTGAAGAACTAATTAAGCAATATTGTGCACATAACTACATATACTATAACTAAGATCATACTAATACTGGATACTGGGTTGTGATAACTAAATAACTCTCATCTCAGTTTTTCTAACAATTGTATTACTGATAGCTGGGTGACTATTTCTAATAGTCCTGATCTTGTAGAACTGGATTAAGTTCTATTCTGACTTGGGTCTAACAGTCCGATTCTATAAGACTAAAATGAGTTCTATACTAAGTTTGAAACTGAAACTATAACTGTGGGAGTGTTCATCTAACCGACATACCCCGTTTATAAAATGAGTTTGGGTCTAATCTGTGACCCTAGTTAGAAGGGTATTAGCACCTTGGCAAGGGATACTAACAATGGCTATGAGTTAACCCTCTCTGGAAGAAAGATATTTAGTCAACCCTCACTGGCAGGAAAACTCATACCAGATATATCAAACCTAGTCTGGAAGGAAGATATCTCAACCTACGCTGGCTGCATAGTTTTGTAACACAGGGATTGTTATTAAGGGTCAAACCCTCTACAGGCAGGAATTCCCCCATCCTTGGGTTCGCTCGGTGCTGATTCTTATTCCCAACTGAATAGACATTGAACTGATTTGTAGACTGTACTAGGCTTGACTGAACTGGACTGAGTTCACTGAGATCTGTTAACTAACTGAATACACTATTTGTGATACTGAGCTTAATTAGACTGATACTGAGTTTTACTGGGTTCTAGAACTGACAAAGTACTACTGTTCGTGACATTATTGAGACTATTTTGTAACTACTATACCTTTAGGTAAATAACAAGATTTTCGAGTATTGAATACCCCCAGGACTCGAAAGCATGGAATGATCTTAAAAAGCTTAACAATAAATACTTGTTAACAATACATTCAACTAGGCATTTTGTCAAACACTTGAGATACATGAACTTGTGCATGAATAGGACCATATGATGACATGTCATGATTTCACTATTCAATTCACATAGGCATTATGTCAAACACTTGAGGAGCATGATAATTTTCCACAAGGATAGTCAACACATGAACATCATAGATGTAATAATCAATTGTAATTTAAGGGTTTAACATGTGAATCGTATAATTCACCACACATGCTAATTTAATTTCATGAAACTTGCAGTAAATCATAGATTAAAACCCAAATTGCATCATGAACATGAATACAATCAAGTTCAACATGAAATTTATGAAAGCAATCAATTTATAGTTTTAAAAGAGATTCTTGAACTCCAAGGACGGGAGAAAACCCTTAGATGAACACCTAACATACCTTAGAAATCAAATTCATGAAGATTGGTGGTGTGTTCTTTAAGCTTGGAATTGAAATTGGATGCCGTAGGGTTTTGTTCTTGAGAGAATTTGAGAAAAAAGAATGAATTTTCCCTCTAGAGTGGCTAAATCTCATGTTTTAGGGCTGAATAAAAGTGGGGAAATTGACCTAAATACCACTCTAGATGCGGAAATAAAGAGCAAAAACTGTATCAAGTGATGCGCAGACCGACGCACTGTGCCGATGGGGTCAATGCGATGGCTTCCGTACCGCGTCGAGTTCGTGTTGGGTCACTGGAATTTTCATTGTAACGCTGGGGAAAATATCCATCGACTTGATGGGTAATGCAATACATCGAGATCGCATTGACCCACTATTTTGGTCACCCAAACACATTTCAAACGAGTTCAAAAAAATTTAAAATGCACCCGAAGTAACCTATGGACACACCTGATCATGATTCAATCCAAGGATCGACATTTTTAGGTCATAAGGGTTGTAAAATAAGATCGCCAACTTAAGAAAGATTAAAATGATTCTAAGTATAAACACTTTTCTGAAATTTCTAAGTCTGGGACGATTGGCATAAGGCGCCTAGTCACTTTCCGAAGCATTGCTGAAATTTCTAAGTCTGGGACCACTTTTAATGCTCTAAAGGACTGAGTTAAGCTACAATTTTGTGGGGTCTTACAGTATCTCCCCCTTGGGAATATTTGTCTTCGAATGGGACTGACTAAGCTGAGAATACTGATAGACTGAGTTTACATACTGAACATGCTCAACTGAAGCATGATTACATAAGTGAATTGATAAATTGGGTTTTAATACTTAGCATGCATAACTGAAGCATGATTACATGACTGAACTGATAGACTGGGTTTTCAAACTGAACATGCATAACTGAAGCATGATTACATGACTGAACTGATTTATGAATGCATGAATTTCATGAGGATGATATGCAACAGTAATTGATACCAAATTTGTAAAGGAAATCTGACCTTGGAATATAGTAATATGGGGGTGAATGCAATAAGTAAAACTGATTTCATACGGTATCTTACAACATGCATGCTAAGCGTACGTAGACTCACCAATTGGCTAGAATAAATTGAAAATTAAAATATCCTAAAGCATGGATGGTAAACCATAAACAAGCCCTACCCGAGATGAATCACAGTAAACCACAAACCCATCTTGCCTTACGACAAAGTAAAAATTGGAGTCAAAATTAACTCATCCTTCAACTTCTCAAAACTCTTTTCATGAGCATTTGACCAAGAAAACTTAACCTTTTTCAGAGTTAACTTAGTCAAAGAAGTAGCTATCAATGAAAATCTTTCCACAAACCACCTGTAATATCAGGCTAAACCCAAGAAGCTTCGAATGCCGGATGGAGTCATAGGTCTGGGCCACCTACCTCTTCACCACAGCAACCTTCTACGTATCCACCATGATCCCTTTACTAGAAATAATATGACCCAAGAAAGTCACAGCGTTCAACCAAAACCCACACTTGGAGAACTTGGCATACAATTGTTGTTCCTTTAAGGTTTACAACACCACAAGGAGATGATTATCATGATCCACCTCACTCTTCGAATAAACCAGAATGTCATCAATAAATACAATAATGAAGAAATCCAAATACTAACAAAAAACATTTTTCATCAGATCCATAAATTCCACTAGACCATTAGTCAACCTAAATGACATCACTCAAAACTCAAAGTGCCCATACCGGGTATGAAAAGCCTTCTTAGGGATAACCACCTCCCTAATCTTTAGCTGATGGTACCCAAACTGAAGATCTATCTTAGAAAAGAACTTGGTACTTTGCAACTTGTCAAATAGATCATCTATCCTGGGAAGAGGATACTTGTTCTTGACCGTCACCTTATTCAACTGCCTATATTCAATGCACATCTAAAGGGAACCATCCTTCTTGCACATATACAATATTGGTGCACCCCAAGAAGATATATTAGGTTGAATAAGCCCCTTATCCTTGAGTTCCTTTAACTCAGCTAGATCCATTCTATACGAAGGAATAGAAATTAGACTAGAGTTCGGAATTAGATCAATACTAAAATCTGTTTCCCTATTCGAAAGAACACTAGGAAGATCATCCGAAAAGACCTCTGGAAACTCATTAACCACAGGAACTGACTAAAAAGAATGACCTTCCAAGTTAGAATCTTTAACTTGGACCATATGATAAAGACAACCTTTAGAGATCAACCTCTGAGCTCTAATATAAGAAATAAACCTCCCCCTAGGAGCTAAGGAAACATACTCTTATTTTGTAATCGGCTCACTAGGGAACCTAAATATAATCCTACGGGTACGACAATCCAAGGATGTGTAACAAGAGTGTAACAAGTCCATAACTAGAATAACATTAAAATCCACTATCTCCAACCCAAACAAATCCACCAAGGTCTACTTATCACCAAAAGATACCCCCCTATTGACTCTCTTAATAATAACCGAGTCACCTACTGGGGTAGAAATATAAAAAGGATCTAAAATAACTTACGGATCAAAACCAAAAGATAAAGCCACATAAGGAGTCACATAGAAGAGAGTGAACCCTAGATCAAGCAAATAATATACGTCACGAGAGAAAAATTATAATGTACTAGTAACCATATCAGGTAATGCCTCGGATACCTATTGGGACACCAAAGTATACAACCTATTCTGACCAACACTAGAACTAGGAGCAGTAATATAAGCAGATGCCACATCACCAGGTGTAGGAGCAAAAGATGAAGCAACGGGAATCTTATTCACCCCCGTAGCAACCTTATTAACCAAACAATCCCTGAGCCGATGGCCTGCCAGGCCAAACATAAAGCATTTGTCCTTTCCTTTATCACAATAACCCCAATGAGGATGACCATAAAACCAACAAGGAGGACATATTAAAACTGGTTGACCTCCGCTTTCCTAAGATTGGGTACCCTGTGCCCAAAAATTCTCACCACCATAATAATGCTTGTCTCCTAATTTATAAGGAGCACTAGGAGTAGAGTAGGATCCAAAACTCCCCCACTTCTTTTTCTACCATTTTCAACCATCCCGACCACCTTAAGACTGAGCACCTCCCTGATCAGAAAATCTACTCCTCTTATATACTGATCCCCAAACTCTTCCTACTTCCTCTTCTCATCTTCTACCTGCTGCATATGAACAGTCAACCTAGAAATATTAATATCCTTAATTAGCAAGGAAGTCTTGCTCTGCAAAATCAAATCCCTATTCAACCCAGAAGCAAAATTTCTCATTCTAGCCCACATGTCAACCACTAAATTAGGAGCATACCTTGACAATTAGTGAAACTTCAAAACATATTCCTTGATAAATATTCTTCCCTACTTGAGGTTAACAAACCTCTTCACTTTGCTTCCCTCAACTCTTGAGGAAAGAAACAATCCAAAAAAGCACCAGAGAAGAAATCCCATGAGGATGACTCCTCCACATCTCCTCTATCCCTATCACTAATATGTAACATCTTTGAGCTGATAAGCAGTAAAGTTTACCCCCCTACATTAGTAGCTGCATCACCCAAAACATCTTTTCTATCTCATCCAAGAATCCTTGTGGATTGTTCTCCACCTTCACTCCAAAAAAGGTGGGAGGACCCATCATAATAAATAGGCCAACCCTTGTGGCCCTCTGCAGACAGAGCACCAGACATATCTCGCTCAGCCTGAGCATCAACCATTTAAGTAATAGCATAAATAGACTGATAGAATTCTGCATTAGTCACCTCACCTTAAGGAGGACTAGTAGCAACCGGTGGACTCCAGAACTATCAAGGATAGGACAATGAAATTGAAGATAAACCCTAAAAGTAGGATGTAGCACTTCAGCAATACCCCAAGATGGGATAGAAGAATTTTTTTGTGTTCTAGATCTATGAGGCATGATCTGAAAGACGAACAAATAAAGATTAGAGATGATTCCAATACTGAGACTCCAAGCTTGAAAATAGAATACCAAGAAAGTGAAACATTCCTACATGACTTATAGCCTCTCCCTTTATGAGTGTTGCGTGCTACACACCCCTAAAAGAGACTATACTCAACAAAGCTTTGTGGACTCCCAATTGACCATGAACCTAGACTCTGATACCAACTTGACACGACCCACCCTGGGGCCTTATTGTAATAGGCATCCCATAGCTGACAGGGATCGGAGACTACCCCCATTATCTAACCCAACCTCCAGTCTCCTCTCCTGAGTTGACTGAATTTTGAGCATGTAACAAAGTAGTGTAAATTCTGACATAAAGACTCTAGGAATAGATCACAACCATAATCGACTTAACCAAGTCCAACCATCCCATAACCATAAACTCAACAATGCCAAACCATACCAAACAAGGTCATAAACTAGCCCATAATGAAAGACGTTCCCAATTTATAATATAATTAATCCCAAATTGAAATATGACCAAATAGTGAGAAATTATGTCCAATGATGCCAACCTCTCAGCCTATTCCAATGCCAAGGTTTACACCAATACCAATCCTACCCATTCCAACATATAGAAGTACGATAAAGCCTCTAACCAAAAGAATAATGAAATCTAGTTAGGAAATACCCCCAACCATAGCCAAAACCAATATCCAAAATATAACTAAAATGTCTAAAAATATCCATAACAAGAAATGATGCCATCCAAAAGGATGGAAGCTTACCACTTTGGTCCAAAAACTGGTCCTGAGCCAATCACTATGTAGGAGGAGTAAAACGGCCGATTTTTGATAGCGTGGGTATACAACCACCAGCAGATGGGGTTAACGAGTAAATGCTACCATAATCTCAAGGTAAGGATAAAATAATGCCATTTATAAAACCAAGTAAAACCATCCATATGCACATAAATATATATATATATATATATATATATATATAACCATGCCAGGAAGAAGGGGATGGGTTTAGAATGCCTTTAAAACCTTTACCTGGGTTGTGTAGATTTGCTATCCTAAACTACCCATGGGTAATATGGGTTCAACTCCCCCTGCTGAAAGAGCCCTAGTGCGTGTAGCCGCACAACCAGAGAAGTATCCCATGGGATAAATAGTACATCCCTAAAATAAAGTCTGACATCATGCACATGGTTACCAAGACCACCCTCATATTGGAAAATATGAGTTTCCAATTTCGGTCCCCCTGAGCCTCCACATTCCATTGCTTAGCAACACTTCCCACTATTATTTCCCAATTAAATCCATATTGTCAAATAAACAAACTATTATGCAATAATTAACCAAGCCCATTGATATTGGTATCGTCATACAAACCTTTACTTGCAAGTATTATCCATAGCCAACCATTTATAGGTTTAAGAAGAATTTTAAGGGCCCTTTTATTTACCATATTAAACAACTTGGGAGACTCACATATTCCCTACAAGAATAACCAATTAGCCTTTAGCCTTTCCAAACCATGTAAACCATGTATAATTCCTTTACCAAGTTCAAAACACGCAAGAGTTCCATTAAAAGAATGGTTCCAAGACAAACCCTAACTTGATTCCTTAGTTAAAACCCTAGCTCCCCTTTCTCAAAAGCTCTTGATAGAATTATAGAGTGTGTAGGAAGAGTTTCTAAGTGTTAATGAAAAGAATAATATGGTAAATAAACTTTCAAGTAGGTTAGGAGTCATGGGACCCTATTAGGATGAGTGGGTAAATGTCCAAAATACCTCCACTTAAGTTGCACCAAAATCCCATCTCAGGGATACAACTGACCCATACAAGTCATACCCTCTGATACGATCGGTATCCACCATTCATAACCTGGCTTCAACCCTAAGATCAAACAATGTCCAGTATACGACTCATCTAACCAAGTCGTAGCCACAACATATGATCTATATCCATGACCCATATCCTTGGCAGAATAAAATACCTAGAGGATTGGACACTACCTACCACATGATCCCTTGGTACGATTCTTACCCAGGTTACAGCTCATGGTGAGCCATTTGTACTCAAATACAACATAAGTAACCATGTCATAACCCAATTTTTAAGCCATGATGGCACCTACCACATCCTACCTGTAGGTAATCCGATATCGTAACCCGAAGTTAATGCAATGGGTTACCTTGGTAGTAATGTCCAACATGGACTCTATATAAGAACACAATATAAATAATAGAATTCCATGACCTAAGACAGCCGATATAAAAATACCATTCCCATGACCTAATAGTATTAATACAAAAGTATCTAGATTTGACAATAGGAATTTATAACTCAAATTCTAAAAGGTCTTAAATACTCTTATATATTTGTCTCAAAAATGAAAGACAAATAAATATAGAGGAACAGAGGGAAACTCAAACTCCAAGAGCTCACCCTGGTACCGAATGGTCAATGCATCATGATCCTGACTCAACGACGGCAACAAAAACCTGGGTCTGCACCAAAAAGGTACAGAAGTGTAGTATGAGTACCAAAACACGGGTACTCAGTCGCCCTCATTGGACGACTGAGCTAAATTATAATATAAAGATGATATAAGGTAAGACAATAAATTAAAGTCAAGGTATGGGATCAAACCTGAATTATTTTCAATATCACTGTATAAATAACTAGATTACTAGGACATAGCATAATGTATCATATCACCATCTACTATAATCATCATTCAAAAGAGTAATCATTTCAGAAGCTTAATGTTACATCTACAAGATAACAAATATGTATCTACCATAATCAACTCCAACCACCATTAGAATATAAAGCATAAGAACTTACCACGACGTCCCATACCACCGAGAAGTACACAACAAAGAAATCATCCCAACGTCCCATACCATCAGAGAGAACACCCAAGAAATGCAATACAAGAACTCATCACGATGTCCTATACAGACGAAGAGTACACCAAGAGATTAATCCATCAATATGTCAAGGCACTACCACATACAACAATTCACCCCAAAGCTGTAAGTTCCCATTTCCATAATGACCTTTTACCGAGGTCTACAATCAATATCAATCGCAATTTAATCGCAACTAAATTGATATCACCATAGCATAGTTATATAGCTACATAATCTCTATTTCATTGATGAACTCCAAGTCTAGTCTATTTTAGATAATCTTCATATCCATGAAACACTAGTTTACGAGTCTTATAGCTTACTAGTCATCAAATAAGGAAAAGCTACCAATGCTACTAATTATTTGACCATCACAAGGCCATTCTCTAGTTAGTATTCTCTTTATATAAGTTATCAATTAGGCCATCACGGCATCGCATACTAGATGAGAACTTAACCATTCATCATACCATACTAAGTCTATCACTATAGGCATATTACAACCTTAAGGACTAGTTTCCATATTTTAACTAAGTAAGGTCCACCAATTAGTTTACTAGACTCCTAGCCTATAAGTCATAGTAATTTACTAGAGGCAACTAGTTATTACATAAGCCACTTGACTAGGCGAAATTACATAACATACCCATTAATTCAAGTCATGTAGATTTACATGTTGAACCTTTGGATGTACACAAGATTACACATACCAGTTAGCTTTAATCCAAGAATAGGCATAAATTACCTCTAGTCACTGATTAGAGTCAATGAGGGTCACACGTCTTATTTAGTGGTTAATGATAAAGAATGAGTATCAATTACCAAGGATTTCATCATGTCTCAAGCACACCAATGGTTTAGGCACAGAGGACATAACCTCACATATATAGATGCACTTAAATAAAGTTTCCCCACATGGCATCATAACATCATTACCTCTTTTTGATTCACTGAGTATCATCATAAATTCAACATATCCTCTGGATTCACCGGGTATCATCATAATATCTTTACCTCTTCCAGATACACTAGGTATCATCATCACATTAACATATCCTCCAGATTCACTCGGTATCATCATAACATCATTAACTCTTTTGGATTTATCGAGTATCATTATAACATCATTAACTCTTTTGGATTTATCGAGTATCATCATAATATCATTACCTCTTCTAAATTCACTGGGTGTCATCATAACATCAACATATCCACCGGATTCACTGGGTATCATCATAACATCGTTACCTTTTTCAAATGCAACGGGTATCATCAAGACATTACACATTCCCCCAGAGAAACCACATACATTCACATGTATAGCAAAACTAATAAACATACACAAGTTCACAATAATAGGGTAATAGGGATGTAAGATACATATACCATCCTATATTACTATTAACCATTACCACATAATATGAGTATAAGTATGAGCATGAATATTTATATGATATACATAGTCACCAACTTTCCAAGGCTATCTATATCATGACTACGAGATAATCAATCAAGTATACATATTATCCAATCTTTATTTATATGCATAATCCGATAATCAGGTTTAACCATTATAATTTCAATAATGCAATTTAAACGTTCATAAAGTAGCTAGGTATCTAAGGGATTTCATAGTTCAACCTTAAGACGAGTCAAGTCCCACTCCTAAATCCTAAGAATGCCAAAGTTTGCTATCACAAGACTAATTTCTACCTGGAATTAGGCTAAGTTATCCAAATCACACCATAAGGGCTTATCAATCCTTACTAAGCCTATAGGGGAAGTCTTCTTCAAGTATTCTTTTTAAGTCATCCCAACAACAAGGTCATTTCCTAACTATGCAAGACATAGGTCAACATACCCTTAAGGTTAAGGAGCAACATCGTTCACATCATTAGAGCAACTAAAGTGTTCTCCTACTATATATGAGACTACTAGGAGAACTATCCAAGGTTCTAGGTTAAAGGTCAAGCATCACCCTTTGCAAGTACAATAAATTATAAGAGTCAACTAAATAGAAACCTTTCTCAATCTCACAAGATATCAACAATTATACTAAAACCAAGCTCAATCTAACTACAAGTAAGCCTAACCTACCTTGAGTTCAAGCAACTTAGGAACCAACAAGCTTTTTTTTTTCTTTAATTGAATCTTCTTCTTCCACGATCCAAGCTATCAACAATACAATCTAAGCATTACAACAAGAATCACAATACCCATTATGGCACCATTGTTACATGGGTTTAAAAATTACAAAAACCCTAATGTAGGTTCCACCTTTGGAAAATGACTTTTCGAGATCAACCCATTGTTCAACTATCATTAGGAAGTTATAACACTCAAGAAATTTGAGTAAATCAATCACATTTGTTGCTATAATTGAGCCTCAAAAACTTGGGGGTGTTGGGTATAGAAATCAAGAATTTAACACCAACTAGAAGGAATCTTACCTTAGATTTGTAGCAAGATTTGATTTCATAAGTTGTTTAAGTTCCTAATCAACCCACAATACTCACTTGGAAATTTTTACACTGTATTAGGGTTTGTAGCTTAAGAGAGAGGCACAAAATGGCCAAAATTTAGGGCAAGACAACCCTTAAATAGGTTCTATGTGGGTCTGGGGTAGCGTGGTTGTGCCTTTTGCCTGGCTATATGTGTGTCACCGTATTCACGCCTAGACCTCAGCGGTTGCGGTATCTCTTGCCAGGCTAAGCATGGTTGAAGCTTGGAACTTTGGTTTGAGCTTCGGCCCGAGCTTCGGCCAATGCCTCGAGATGTATTCGGAATCCATTTCAAGCAAATAAAATATGTAACCACATAAATTTTGATGTTCCGAATGCGGTGGCAATGTTAGATTTTCCATTTAAGGTCTCTTTACTAGAGTTTTTTCTTAGGGTCAATTAGGAACAATGAAGACTTCAAATTGAGAAACTAGTTCAAGAAAACAAATGAACGGCCAGGTAACCGATCTATTGATTTTGATAGGTCACTAAGGACTGGGGTGGCTATGGAGAAGCTCTATTAGCAAAATAAGCAAGAATATGGACAATGACCTGAAGGGTTATTACAACATCCACTACTAAGGAACTTTCATCCCCAAAAGTTAAAGATGAGAAAATACCTGAAGTTTCAAACAAATAAGGGTATTGGGCCCACATATCACTCTTGATCTGCTATGTAGCCTTCTATACTAGGCGATGCCTCTACTGAACCTTGACTATCAGAATCTCCCAAGTCCACATTCGCCTTATATCACTAGCCTAAATCGACACAGGTTCCTCAACAAAGGTCAACTGATCGTCTAATCAGACTAAGTCCCATCTTAGTACATGAGAAGGATCAGTAATATACTTCTACAACATAAAGACATGGAAAATTTGATGAATAGTGGCAAAGCCTGGATGTAAAGCCAACTTATAGGCTACCTCACCAACTACACGGAGAATCTCAAAAGGACCAATATAGCAAGGGCTAAGCTTACACTTTCTCCCAAATATCATCATATCTCTCATAGGTGAAACACGAAGGAACACATGATCACCAATATTGAATCTCAAGGAATAGAGTCTACGATCGGCATAGGCCTTCTGCCTACTCTGGGCTGCTCTCAACCTATCTTGAATCACCCTAACTCTATCCAATGAGTCCTAAGGTAAATCTATACCACATGGCCTAATCTCAGAAGTCTCAAACTATCCTAAAGGAGAATGGAATCTACTACCATACAAAGCCTCATAAGATACCATCTCAATACTAGAATAATAACTGTTGTTGTAGGAGAACTCTTTCAATGCTAAGTGCTAATCCCGCTGACCTCCAAAGTCCATAACACAGGCTCAGAGCATATCCTCAAGCACCTGAATAGTCTGTTCGGATTGACCGTCCATCTGCCGATGGAAGGCTATACTCAAATCTACTTAAGTACCCAACTCCTCCTAAAATGCTCTCTAAAACAGCAAAGTAAACACAGAACCACGATCTGATATGATAGATACAGGGACCCCATGCAAATGAACTATCTGTTAGACATAAATCTAGGCTAATCTCTCAGCACTGAAGGTCATCTAAATAGAAATAAAATGTTTTGACTTGGTCAAATGATCCATAATAACCCAAAAACCATCATGACCATGGGAAGTGCGAGGCAAACCATTAATAAAGTTTATTGTAATCCTTTCCCATTTCCACTCGAGAATAGGCAATCTTTGAGTCAATCCACTTGGACATTGATACTCGACCTTACCCTGCTGACAACACATGCAATGAGCAATAAAGTCTGCCATATTTCTCTTCATACCATCCCACAAATAAAATTGCCTCAAGTCTCTATACATCTTAACCATACCGGGATGAAAAAAATATCTAGAGCTGTGAGCCTCATGGAGAATCGACTGAATCAAGTCGTTAAGTTGGGGAACACAAATATAACCCTAAAATCTCAAAATAACCTCATAATGTATGGTGTGTCTTCTAGACTCACAACTTACTACACAATCACGGAGAAGGCCTAACTTAC
Source organism: Capsicum annuum (assembly GCF_002878395.1). Taxonomy (NCBI): domain Eukaryota; kingdom Viridiplantae; phylum Streptophyta; class Magnoliopsida; order Solanales; family Solanaceae; genus Capsicum; species Capsicum annuum. Next base: position 102,413,581 of record NC_061116.1, on the reverse strand, counting down.
TATCCTCAAATTGACAGTCTCGAATTTGCTCAACTAGTGAGGACCTCACCTCAACAAAAGCCAAAATCCTTGTAGGATCCAAAATATCGAGGCGAACCATCAAATTTGCTAAGGACTGGATATCCCATGCCAAGAGCCTCTGAGAAACTGATATACACACCAAACTACCCATACTCGCTGCCTTGGGACTCAAGGCATTTTCCATCACATTTGGCTTACACGGATGATACAAAATAAAAATATCATAGTGCTTTAGCAACTCCATCCACCTACGTTGGTGAGCATTAAGCTCTCCCTGGGTCATAAAATGTTGAACACTATGATGATCGATGAAAATCTCAAAACACACAACATACAAGTAATACCTCCAAATCTTGAGCACAAAAACTACCATCGCCAGCTCCAAATTATGAGTGGGGTAGTTGCACTCATGCATCTTAAACTGTCTAGAAGCATAGGCAATAAAATGACCCTGCTGCATCAAACCACAACAAAGACCAACACCAGAAGCATCACAAAACACTATGAATCCCTTACCCTCAACTAGAAGAGCAAACACTGGGGCTGAAGTGAGACAATCTTTAAGCTTTCAAAAGCTTAACTCACACTCCTTGGACCTTCGGAAAGGATTTTCCTTCTAGGTCAATCTAGTCATAGGGGCTAATTAGGTAAATTCTAAACAAAGCACATATAATAACCAGACAAACCAATAAAACTATGAATCTCAGTTGAAGACATAGGTCTAGCCCAATCACGAATCACCAAAATATTAGCCGAGTATACCATAATACCTGCCTTGGACACCACGTGTCCAAGAAAAAACACTGACTCAAACCAAAAATCGCACTTGAAGAACTTGGCAAAAAGCACATGCTATCGCAAAATCTGGAGCATAACCCTCAAATATTATGCATGCTTCTTACTATTCCTCGAGTACACAAGAATATCATCAATGAACACAATAGCAAAAAAGTCTAGATAAGGTTTGAACACATGGTTCATCAAGTCCATAAATGCGACTGGGCATTATTCTTCCCAAAAAGCATCACCAAAAACTCATAGAGACTATAGCGGGTCCTAAAGGCTTTCTTTGGGACATCCTCAACCCGAATTCTCAACTGATGATAACCAGACCTCAAATCTGCATTAGAAAATATAGTTGTGCTTTAAAGATGGTTAAGTAAGTCATCAATGTGATGCATAGAATAATGGTTCTTCACCATCACCTTGTTAAGCTACCTATAATAAATACACATCCGCATTGAACCATCTTTTTTCTTTGTAAATAAAATAGGGGCTCCCCACAAGACACACTCGGTCTAATGAATGCCTTTCCAAGCAGATCCTGGAGCTAAGATTTTAGCTCCTTAAGCTCTGCAGTTGCCATACAGTAATGTGCCATAGATATAGGTCGAGTGCCAGTCTCAAGGTCAATGGCAAACTCAATATCACTGTCAGGAGGGATACCAGGCAGATCGTCATGAAACACATCAGGAAACTCATATATAACAGGAACAGAGTCAAGTATCGAACTCTCTACATTGTTATCACATACATAGGCAAGATTAGACCACAACCCCTTGATATAAGTCATTTGGCACTAACATAAGAAATAATCCCCATCAGCTTTCGGATAATCTCTCCCTACCACACGACTAGGGGTGCACCAAGCATAGATAAGGTAATGATCTTGGAAAAACAATCCATGACCACATGATAGTAGAATAACCAGTCCATGCCCAGAATCACATCAAAATCCAACACATCCAGAATAATAAGATCAGCATATGTATCAATATCACTAACTATCACAACACAAGATCTGAATACCCAATCCACTACTAATGAATCACCTATGGGAGTAGATACACACAATAACACATTTAATAAATCACTAGACAAGTCAAATCATTATGCATAATAAGTAGATATATAAAAATAAATGGATCTGAGATCAAATAAAGCAAGAGATGACTTATTGCATACCACTATCATACATGTCACTAGAACATCTGATATCTCATCCTTAAGACAAGAATAAACTGCATACAACTAACCATGACCACCACCTAGCTAGGCACTTAATCGACCTCTTACCCTACCTGCCTGAGTACTACCTCGAGCACCCTGGTTACCACCTCTACAACCTTTTACCCTACCTGAATCTTTTTTAATAGCACTGTATAAAATAACTAGACTACTAGGAAAATAACATAATATATCATATCAACATATACCATAATCACTATGCAAAAGAGTAATCATTTTGAAAGTGTAAAACCACATCTACAAGATAACAAACATGTATCTACCATAATCAATACCAACCACCTTTAGAATATAAAGCATAAGAACTTACCACGACATCCCATACCAATAAGGAGTACACAAAAAGTACACAACAAAGAACTCATGATGGAGTTCCATACCACCGGAGGATACACCCAAGGAATGCAATACAAGAACTTATCACGACATACCATACCATCGGAGAGTACAACAAGAGATCAATCCATTAATATTTTATGGCACAACAACACACAATAACTCACCCCAAAGCCGCGGGTTCCCATTTCCATCATGACCTCTTACCGAGGTCTACAATCAATATCAATACAAAATTCAATCACAACAAAATTGATATCACCATAGAATAGTTATATCGTTACTTAATCTCTATTTCATTGATGAACTCAAAGTCAAGTCTATATTGGCTAATCTTCATATCCATGAAACACTAGTTTACGAGTCTTGTAGTTTACTAGTCAACAAATAAGGAAAATCTACAAGCTACCAATGCTTTTAATTATTTGACCATCACAAGGCTATTCTGTAGTTAGAATTCACATTATATAAGTCATCAAATAGGCAATCGCGGCATCACATACTAGATGAGAACTTAACCATTCATCTGAACATACTAAGTCTCTTACTATAGGTATATTACAACCTTAAGGACTAGTTTCCATATTTTAACCAAGTAAGGTCCACCAATTAGTTTACTAGACTCCTTGCCCAGAATTCATAGTCATTTATTAGAGGCAACTAGTTTTTACATAAACCACTTTACTAGGCAAAATTTCATAACGCAACTATTAATTCAAGTCAAGTAGATTTACTAGGTGAGCCTTTGGTTCTACACAAAATTACACATACCAATTAGCTTTAACCCAACAATAGGATTAAATTACCTATAGTTACCAATTGGAGTCAATGAGGGTCACACCTCTTATTCAGTGATCAATAACAAAGAATGAGTATCAATTACCAAGGAAGACATCATGTCTTGAGTACACTAATGGTTTAGCCACACATGACATAACCTCACATATATATATGCACTTATATAAATTTGCCCTACACAATATCATAACATCATTATCTCTCCGAATTCACCGAGTATCATCATAACATATACATATCCTCTGAATTCACTGAATATTATCGTAACATTGATGCCTCTTACGGATTCACCGGGTACATCATAACATCAACATATCCTACGAATTCACAAGGTATTATCATAATATTATTACCTCTTTCGGATTCATCAGGTATCATTATAACATTGTTACCTCTTTTGAATTCACCGAGTATCATCATAACATCAACATATCCTCCGGATTCACTGGGTATCATAATAACATCGTTACCTCTTCCAGATTCATCGGGTATCATCATACCATTACACATTCCCCCAAGGTAACAACATACATCCAAATACATACCTAAATCAATAAACATATACAAGTTCACAATAATAGGGTAATAGGGGTGTAAGATACATATACTATCCTACTTTTCTATTAATCATCACCATATAATATGAGTATAAGTATGAGCTTGAGCATTCATATGTTATGCATAGTCACCACTTTTCCAAGGATATCGTGATTATGAATACAAGTTAATCAATCAATTATACACATTATCCTACCATCGACCATATGCATAATTCAACAATCAGGTTCAACCATTATAATTTCAACAATGTAATTTAGACGTTCATAAAAATTCTAGGTCTCTAAGGGATTTCATAGTTCTAGCTTAAGGCAAATCAAGTCCCACTCATAAATCCCAAGAATGCTAAAGTTTGCTATCACAAGACTAACTTTTACCTGGAATTAGGCTAAGTTATCAAAATCACACCATAAGGGCTTATCAATACTTACTAAGCCTATAAGGAGAGTCTTATTCAAGCATTCTTTGTAAGTCAACCCAACACAAAGTTCATTTCCTAACTAAGTAATACATAGGTCAACATACCCTTAAGTTTAAGGAGAAACATCATTTACATCTATTAGAGAAAAAAAAGTTTTCTCCTACTATATGTAAGACCCCGCAAAGTTCCCTTATAGTTTGAGCCTTGAGCGTGTCAAGTGAAGTGTAATTCTGACCCTAAAAGATTGAGAAGAGACTTCCCAAGTGATTAGTATTTTAATCTTATTGAATTTTCCTAAAAATGACATCCTATAGTGTAGATAATTGAATTAGCTTTCGAATGATGCAAATTTTATCCAAATCCAACATTGGGATGGGAAGTTATGGCCATTTTATCGAGAGTTGTCAAAACCACCCAGGTACGACGGACAGTTTGACGGATCATCAAGTGTACGATGGACCATCGCCTGGAACATCGCAACAAAGGCAGTAAATCCCATTTTTAACCCAAGTCCAACATCTAGGACAATAGACCATCAAGACTACGATGGACCGTTGCTGAGACCATCGTCGCTGAGGCAGTATGGTCTCATCCTAGCCAACGTCCGACGGACGATCCGACGGACCATCGATTTTGTAATGGACCATCGCTAAGATTGTTACATTGAGACAGTGTGTTCTTTTTTTGACCGACGTGCGTTGGATGATCCGATGGACCATCAGGCTAGCGATGAACCGTCACTTCGACCGTCGCAGCCTCCAATCAGAATTTTAAGTCATTTTTTAAAGGGACTTTTTGATCTTTCCAATCTTTTATCAACCAGATATATTCCAAATGAAGAAAATAACTTCATTCATCATCCAAAATAAAAGATAGCTAGGGTTTATCCTTCAATATCAATCTAAAGCCCTTCTCCAAGAAATCCAAGAACTCACCATAGATTCTACAAATTGAGTTGATATTTAAGTTCTCCAAGTTCAAAGGTTGCAAGAACCCTCTCTCAAGAGTAAGAACAAGAGTTTGAAGCAAGCTTGTTCATCCAATTTCATAATCTAAGGTATGTGGGATTTTGAACAAGGGTAATCCTTTCACCCTTGTGTCCAAAGGCTTATTAAACTATAATTTTCTGCAATCCATGAGATTTTTCATGATATTGATTTAGGGTTTTTCACCCATTGTTATTGATTGCAATATCTTGATGTTTCTCATGAATTAAAAGTGAAATAGTATGATTTTTCATGTTTTCTTAAGAAATTGAAGTTGGGTTTATACCTTATGTTGTTACTCCTTGAGAATTTAAGAGTTTCAATGTTCTAAAAATTGAAGTATATGAGTATGTTGCTATTTTGAGACAAATTGCTGTAACTTTCTGATTTCTACATGAATTATGAATCTATATGCTATCTATTATATATAATGATGAGTTTTAACTTGTGATTGAATTATGGGTCACTAAGACCTACTTGAGACTTGCAATTTTATGAACTATTATGCTATAAGAACCCATGATTTGAGTATTTTGAGATTATTGAGAAATGTTTTGACCTAATGGTCATAGAGTTTTGAAATCCACTCTGCCACATGAGATTACAGATTTGATTGTTGGGTTCTTATGAACCTGAGATTATTTTGAAAGTAGATTTCCATAAGATGAGCGAGATAAACTAAAGGGATTAGTATTTAGCACTGAGTTGGGTAAGTTACCATGATTTATTACCCTAGAACTATGTGCCACCATAGGTTTGAGATTTTGGGCTTGAAGCTGAGATTGGTCCCGAGGCCGAGATAATTGATCACTGCATTGAGGTTATACTCCTTGGAAAGAGTATAACACCTCTCCCCAATGTGAGGTTTCTTCCTTAGGAGGACAAAACATTGGACTCCATGTAGCTCACATGGTTTATGTCCATTAAGAGAACCTCCCTAAATTGAAGTATTTTCCATTGAGATAGAATATTTTTTCTTAAAGATTTGAGATGAGATATTTTCTAAAGTGAACGAATTGCTTTTGAGTATTTTCCAAAGAAGGACGTAGTTTTCTCTACTAATAAGAGTTGATTATCAGTTTTTAAACCAAAGTCAAATGATTCTGAGTTTCAAGTGTTTGAGTTCAAAATAATAATAAGTTCTTGAGCAATAAATAAGTTCTACTCTCCATGAGATATATGTATGAGTTGAAAGTATTGTTTAAAGCTTTCTTCATCCTATGAGTAATGAGAATAAAAGGAGAGAACAGATTTTAAAGCCAAAATATAATGACTCATGAGATTTGTGTTACATTCCTCATTCTACATGATTTATGAGCTTTACATTTTAGACTTATTCAAGCCATGTGACTCATTTCTTTTTGCATGCATGATTTGATTAAAGAGTACTGATATTGTTTTATACAAATGCATACACCCTCATATACTCTATACATTCCTAAGTGCTGATCCACACATACGTCTATGTGCTACATTGTCTTATAATGTAGGTTCAGGTGCTCAGTCCCAACCTTATCAATAATTCTCGAGTACCTTCGTCTATATTTCTACAGTGGTAAGTACTCACAGTTCGAGGACCCATCTTTAGACATTTCAGTTTGAATATTTATGTTATTACTTTTAGTTAAGTTTGAGTCAGTTGGGGACATATCCCAATGGCTCTCGAGTTCATGGAGTAGTAGAGGCTTTGTCAGACTAGTTATCAGACTGTAGTTGTGTTGAGATTTTCAGTATCGTGGTCGTTTGGACTAAGTATTACCTTTGTATTTCCTATCATTTGATATGAAAGTGCTAGTGTTTTGCATATTCCTTCTTGAAAGAGTTATTATGAGAAGTGATAGGCTTAAAGGGTAGCTCGGGCCTACTTGTATCCCTAAGCACCGTGTGACGTCCCGGGAGGTGATTTTGGGTCTTTACACTATACATGAGACTACTAGTAAAACTATCCAAGGTTCTAGGCTAAGGGTCAAGCATCACCCTTTGCAAGTTCAATAACCTATAAGAGTAAACTAATACTAAATATCAACATTCAACCATTTATCATCTAAAACCCGCCTAATCTCACAATATATTAATAATTATACTACAATCAAGCTCAATCTAACTACATGTAATCCTAACCTACCTTGAGTCCAAGTAACTCACGAACCAACAAGATTTGCCTTTCCTTTTCTTGAAGCTTCTTCTTTCATGAACCAAGCTATCAATAATACAATCTAACCATCACAACAAGAATAATAATACCCAATATGGCACAATTGTGCCATGGTTTCAAAAATAACACCAAAGCCCCAAATGGGTTCCATATTCAGAAAATGACTTTCTGAGACCAACCCATTTTTTTTAACTATCATTAGGGATTTATAACCCTCAAGAAATTTGAGTAAATCACATTTGTGGATATAATTAAGACTCAACACTTAGGGGTTTTGGGTCAAAAAATCAATAATTTAGCACCAACTAGTAGGAATCTTGCCTCAAATTTGTAGTAAGATTCGATTTCATAAGTTGTTTAAGCTACTAATCAACCCACAAGACTCACTTAGAAGATTTTAGACTCCATTAGGGTTTGTAGCTTCAGAGGGAGGCACAAAATAGCCAAAATTCCGAGCAAGACAACCCTTAAATAGGTTCTATGCAGTTCTCGGGTAGCACAGTCGTGCCCTCCACCTAGCCGCTACTGCAGAACTGTATTCCCTCCTAGACCTCCTCTATCGCGGTATCTCTTGCTATGCCAGGCATGGCTGAAGCTTGGAACTTAGGTTCGGGCTTCGACCAATGCCTTGAGATGCATCTGGAGTCTGTTTCGAGTAAATAAAATATGTAACCACATAGATTTTCATGTTCCAAAACATTGACAATGTCGGATTTCGCATTTAAGGTCGTTTTACTAGAGTTTTTGCTTGGTGGTCAATTAGGACCAACGAAGACTTTGAATTTAGAAAGTAGTTCTAAGAACCAAACAAACTTCTAGGTAAATAATCTATCAATTTCGAAAATTCACTAATGACTCGAGGCGGCCATGGAGAAGCTCTATCGATGAAATAAGCAAGAATACAGACCATAACCTGTACTGTCAATACAAACCAAGTCTAAGATTAAGTTAAAGGACCTAACGATTCGTAACTACTAATATGATTTTGTACCCATAAGTCATATACATTCCAGTAACCAAAATCCATCCCACCAACCAACACTGGTCAATATACGACCGAACCATACCATTCATACCCAAACGTACGACTTGTATCCATGAGTCGTATTAGGTCCAGAGATTAGAATTTCAGGAAATTTTCTAAGGTCCAGAAACTAGGGTGTTTCATGTGGTCATCATCAATACATGGAGAAACAATTAGAGCAAGTGTAGTTATTTTTGCAAAATCTTGAGAGACCAAATCCAAAAACATACAGCTTTGGAGAAGAAGTTGTTCAAGGCATGGAAAGTGATTATTACTGGCCTTCAATACTCAATGCCCATAAATTTCTGTAGTAGGAATTTCAATTGAGGTAACCCTTCCTCAACTTCTTCTCAGTCCTCGCCCATAATGACGGCATATGCTAGACTCAGAGATTCGAGTTTGGGCATCTTACCAATAATCTTTAAATCCTCATGAGGAAAATAAGTACACGTGAAAGTAAATATCTAGAGGTTCTTTGGAAAAACACCTAGATGAAGAAGAACCAAATATGTCATCCATTTAATTTCCAGGTCCTCAAGTTTATCTAAGTAACAAAGATTGTGGATGCCCTTCACGTCGTTGTCATATATCTACAATCTCTTAAAGTTAGAAAATAGTTGAAAGACAGATGAAGTGCAATATAACATATTCCACCCATATAGAGACTATAAATTTATCATAATCGAACTTTTCTCTAGTCTTATGATGTTGATCCAAGTAATTCCGGTCTAAAGAAAGGTGTATCAATAGTGACATCTTGAAGATATCCAATGGTAATATAACACGAATGTTGTTCCGGAACATAAAATGTGCAATAGATGAAGGAATGTAAGTATTGCGATCATCAGTGGTCGAGTCAAATGTCAAACGTAGGTACCACACGTGACACAAATCAATTATACAACTGGGAAAATCATCAAACAACGGTGAAGCAAGATCTAGTACCCTTAGTACCTTACCAAATCTTGTATTATTCTTGTGTTGGATAGACTTCTTATAAAAAAAGAGAATATAATGGGACTCATTGCTACAAACCATGTCCAACTTATCAGCAATAGATTGGATACTAAACCGACCATGATTCTTTGTAAAATAATGCATGGATTGTGTAGATGGATTTCGATCTTAGCAGTAACATTAAAAAAGGGTAGCCCAGTGCACTGAAGCTCCCGCTATACGTAGGGTCCGTGGAAGGGCCCGACCATAAGAATATATAATACGTAGTCTTACCTTACATTTTTGCCTAAGGTTATTTTTCAGGCTTGAACCTGTGACCACCTGGTCACATGACAGTAAATTTACCAGTTACTCTAAGTTTCCCCTTCATATTTTTCAGTAACATTCACAAAATTTATGTTTTAAGATTCTTTCCAGCAAAGTTCACGAGTCATATCATGCATTTCACAAATATTGATTTTCCATTGAAACTTAAATAACTACAAAAATTAATTTTTTATCTGTCAGACCATGTAGACATTTTACTGTAACTTCTTCGATGTTTTTCATCTCATCCACTTTCAGAAACCGTTATGCAACGCTTAATTTCAGAAGTTTATCCACAACAATTAGTTTATCCTAAGGAAAGACAACAACATAATTTTAGGTGTTGTGGTAGGTAATGGTAACTCAGAGGTAGCACTCTCAAACATTGAACATCAGGATTTGTGCCTACCAAAGAAGTTATATTCTCAACAACACTTTTCCATGCATCTAATGTTTTGCTAATTTTGGAGAGAAGTACAACAATCACAATAATTGTTTGAGGTAATCCTCTGTATTTCAATGCAATTTGTTCCCCAAGTTATTGATGCAACTCAAGATTCTTGAAGGAATCAGAAGTCACATGAGATAGCCTATAGGGTACAAGAATGAACTACCCTTGAACAACTGAACTCAAGAACCCTAATTAGAGATCAATTACACAAAAATAAGGAGGAAAGAAACTATTATTTAATTTGAAAATGGGTAACTGTTGATTACAATAAAAGAGTAGTCTATTATAGATCATTAGAGTTTTTTTGCGGAAAAGTTAGTTATATCTAACTTTTGAACAGCTGGTAGTCATGTAACTAGCACGCGACTTAACTACCTAACTAATTCCAGGAACAACACTATTCTATATTGAATTAAAATGATTTATCATTAAAATACTATTGAAATAGTACTAAAATAAGATATTGAAATTCTTATTCAAATAGGATTACAACAGTTGTTCAAATTCAGGTGAAAAACATTCTTACACAAAGACTTTTTTGTATAGTAAATTCCAACTTTCATCAAAGTTCAAAATACTAATGTGATAAGAAGCCATAACTGTTGTAACATATTAAGCTATTTCCATATTTCGTGTAGTTAGTGAAAGTAGTAAGAGGGGGTAAATTACTCTTTTTTCGACCAGAAAATTGACTTTCTTTGACAGATAGTCGACAATTGATTGCACTATAAAAACATCAAAAAATAAAATACTGAAAGTAAATAACACCAGATATGTTATACTAGTTGGGACCTCTAATAGTTCCCCCAAGGGTTGCAAGGGATTCTACTAGTTCCTTGTAAATAAAATTAAAGTGCAAGATTGAGTCAAGCTTTTTGGCTAGGAATCACACTTTTTTTCTTTCTTTCTCACTTTGATACAATGCCTCAACAACTAAGAGAATACAAAGTGGAATAAAGTAGACCAAAGAACTAGAGAAGGTTGAGGCAAGTGTGTATCTCTTCCTTTGACTTCCAATATTTTATATAGAAGTGATTAGACTATTACTATTTATTAGAAGCGATAAAGCAACCCAGAAGTATTTTTCTTCTTAGGAAAATGAATAAAGATATTCAATTCCCAAGAATAAGTAAAGACCAAATAGAAAATCTAAATAAGTATAATATATACGTAGAAAAGAGATGCAACAATCCCATGATTTAAGCAACCCACTTAATGAAGCAAATCTTCCTTTTTTTTTGGAATGCCTCTAGATATTTTAGAATACCTCTTTCTTCCTTTTTGAGTACTAATGATGATTGCATCTAATTCTTCCTTGTAGTAATCTTCTAGCAATATTTCTTTCCTTATGTAGATCTTGTGAGATGGTTCTTCCTTTTTGCATATTTGAAAAGGTATTCTTTGAATATTCTTTTTCCTAAATTTCGGAAATCAAATCAAGCTAGGGATCATCCATCAAAACATAACATTATCAGTCTCCTTTTTTTAATGGAAGATAAAAATTAGAGTACTTTCCTGTTTAGGCTCCCTGGGTCGTGGAATTAATTAGCTCCCCCTGAACGAGCGTGTAATGCCCCAAGAACCTATCCCGAGACGTCACACGGTACTTAAGGCCACACGTGGCCACAAGATAACCCTCTAAGCCTGTCATCTCTTTTTGAACTCTCTTTGACGGTAGTCATGGCAAAATATGAAAGGATATTATATCATGGACATACTCAAAAGGAAAGATATGCGGGCCTTTACAATCAAGATACTGACATTCTGTACATACTGATACTCTAGTTTGACAAAACCTTTACTAATCAAGACTAAAGAGTCATAGGGACAAACCCCTAACTGACTCAGATAGTACTGAAATCCATAACAACAGAATGATATAACTAAAAATATAAACACGTTCCTCAAACCATGAGGACTCACCACTGAAGGAACGTAGTTGAGACACTCGAATCTCGCTAATGCGGCTGTGGCTGAGTACCTGAACCTACATTACAAGAAAATGTAGTCCATAGAAAAATATGTGGGTCAGCACTTTGGAATATACTGAGTATATGGGGGTGCATGCAACAATGTAAATATCACTATCAATTTCATGAAAATATATATATGTACGATGATGGTTCACTTGGCTTGAGTTAGATTGAAAAATACTTTTCATGATCTCATAGTAAATAAATCATATGATAAAACCCTCATAAATCATCATAATCAACTCAACTCTTCAACTCAAAACTCGGAGTGACTCGGTAAATCAAGAAACTCAACTCTTATGGACATGAGACACTATGTGAGCTACAAGGAGTCCAGCATTTTGCCCTCTTAAGGAGAGAACCCCATATTGGCGGGAGCGTCGTACTCTTGCCAGGGAGTACAACCTAAATTTAGTAATCACAATCTCAGACTCATCCTCCAGCCCATAATTATCAATATCATTTCTACTGTGGCACATAGTTTTAGGGAAATACCATATTTCCCACTCGGTGCTAAATACTACTCCTAGAAACAAGCTCACAAAGCGTTAGGAAATCCACCACAAACAATACAAGGGTCTATTACGAAGACCAAATCAAATCTCTTTCTTATTTATCAAATCATAATCAATTTGTGGATTCCTAACTCGACTCAAATCAAATCAATCTTTCTCAATATCAAAATGTGTAAATTAATTAAATCATGGAAACATCAATAACTTTAAAGAAATATCAAGACTCATTGTAACAACTCAATCTCATGAATTAATATACTGAATAATCCAATTTTTCATAAGGAAGCTTAAAGCTTGACATATATCTTGAAAGCACTCGAAATATCAACTCATGGTAGAAATATGAAATTCACAATATTAAATATCAAGTCATAACTTGGGAATAGCAAAATAATCGTGTATAATAAAGCTTGAACAATTTATATTCTCATAGTCTCATGATGAAGTAATTTGGGTGTAAACCCACTTGCAAAATCATATAAATCCATGATACAAATCAATGCTTTGGGCACAAGAACGGAAGAATTGCTCTTGTTCAAAAACCCACATACCTTGGATTATAACTTTTAGATGAACAAGCTTGATTGAAACACTTCCTTACACTTTTGAGCTAAGTTTCTTGATGCCTTTAACTTAGATATCTTGAATCTTGAACAACTAAAAGGAATCTATGGAAAAATTCTTGAATTTTTTGGAGAAGATTTGATTTGGATTTGGAAGAGAGAAACCCTAGTTCTAGATATTTCTTGGAAGAGAAATGGAGAAGAATGAATTTCTCTTCTCTACTTGAATCTATATATAGAGGGACAAACTGGGTGGAAAGGCCAAAATGCCCTTAAGCAAATTCTAAAACTGGAGCCCAATTTTTGGCCCTGGCGCGATATGCCATGATCGCGGTCCTTCATTGTATTTGGACAATTGGGAAACTTCTCAGTGGCGCAATGCGGTGAAATCGCTTTGTCACCTTGGTTGTGACCTAGAAGGGCATCGCGATGCGGTGAAATCGCGTTGGTGCACTAGAATTTGACAATCCTAATATTGACCCTTGGTACGATGTAGTAATACTGCGGAGGCTCATTGGAATGTGACAATTTGGATATTACTCATCTCCACGACTTGCTGAGGGTCTAAATAATGATGTTTCACGACTAGGACTTCAGATAGTCATAACTTCTTGCTCCGATCTCCAATTTTGATGAAATTGGTATCGACGGAAAGCTTATTCAAATCTCCACATAATAAAAAGTAGAAAATAGGAAAACATAGCATGGTTTAAACATCATTCACTTTGAAAGTCATCCATATTCACTCAAAATACGAATTTATGCTTAAGAAATGATCGGGGTATTACAATATCTCCCCCTTGGAAACATTCATCCTCGAATGTTGCTAGTTAGACTCAGAGTCAAGGAGAAAACTAATATTACTCCACTAAAGTAAATTACTTAACTGACTTACTCCACTTTAAACTTTCGGGTACTACGCCAAATGCATGAATCATAGAATGGATATTTATATAACAGAATACACTGGATTAGTAGGAAACTGAAGTAAGGAAGAATGCTTCCTTTGGCTTGATTTGAACTCACGGATAAGACATGGGGGTACTTAACTCGCATATCTATTTCTGCTTCCCAAGTGGCACCCTTAACTGATTGATTTCACCATAGAACTTTAACCAAAGGAACTTCCTTTTTCCTTAGTCTACGGACTTGATAATCTAGGATCTCAACCGGAATCTCTTTATAAGAAAGGCTATCCCGAATGTCTAAGCTCTCCGATGGATCAACAGCCATAGCAGAATCCCCAATGTGCTTCTTAAGCATAGAAATGTGAAAGAAAGGGTGGATAGCTGATAACTCCGTAGGCAACTCAATCTCATATCGGCCAACATATCAGGGACTAAGTTTTCTTTTCTTGCCAAATCTTTTCACCCCTTTCATGGGCGAAATCTTCAAGTATACTAAGTCTCCGACCTCAAATTTAAGAGCTCTTCAGCATATGACTTATGATGACTTTGGGAAGTTTTTAACCTTTCTCGAATTAGCTTAACTTTCTCCATAGCTTCAAATACAGCATCAGGTCCAGTCACAATAGCTTTACCCACTTTAAACCAACCTATGGGTGATCTATATCTCATTTGATATAAAGCCTCAAATTGAGCCATTCCAATGCTAGCATGAAAACTGTTGTTATAAGCAAATTCAATAAATGGAAAATGTTCTTCCCAACTTCCTTTGAAATCAAGAACACATGCCCTCAACATATCCTCCAAAGTCTGGATGGTCCTCTCAGTCTGACCGTCTATCTGCGGATGAAAATCAGAACTAAGATGAACTTGGGTGCCAAGACTCTTCTAAAATTCTCTCCAAAACTGAGAAGTAAATTTAGTACCTCGATCGGAGATGATTGACAAAGGTAATCCATGCAATATGACTAACTCTTGGATGTACAACTTATCATATTCCTATGCGATAAAGGATGTATGCACTGGTAAGAAGTACGCAGACTTTGTCAACCTATTAATAATGACCCAAATTAAATCATGAAGACGATACGAGAGAGGTAAACCAGTCACAAAATCCATGTTCAACTCTTCCCACTTCAAAGAAGGAATGCTAAATTCTTGCATCATACCACCGTGTCTTTGGTGCTCTATCTCCACCTGTTGGAAAGTTGCACACTTCTCTATGAACTTTGCTATATCCTTCTTCATACCATTCCACCAATAGATTTCCCACAAATCGTGGTACATTTTGGTAGCACCGGGATGAATAAAATACAGCACGCCATGCGCTTCATCCATAATTCTCTACCTCAAATCATCAACGTTCGGCATGCATAACCTATTATGAAACCTCAATACACTATCTCCCCCTTAGGAGAAAACCTCTACCTTTTGGTCTTTAACTGACCCTTTCAATTCGACCAAACGAGAATCTATATCCTGCTTCTCTTTCACTTTTGAAACTAAGGAAGATTTGGAACTATTCTGGTTTCAAACATTTCCCTCAGATGAATTAAGAAATCGAACACCCAACCTCGCCAAATGATGCACTTCGCGAACTAACTCCTTTTTACCTTTCTCTACAAGTGCTACACTACCCATAGATGACCTGCTAAGGGCATCCTCCACTACATTGGCCTTGCCCGGGTGGTACAACACGCTTATATCTTAGTTCTTTTGCAATTCTAACTATCTTGTTTGTCTAAGATTCAACTCCTACTGAGTAAACACATACTACAAACTCTTATGATCCATAAAGACATCAACATAAACACCGTACAAGTAGTGCCTCTAATTCGAGATCATGGATCGGGTAATTCTTCTCATCCGGTTTCAACTGCCTGAAGGCATAGGCTATAACCTTACCTTTCTACATCAATACGGAACCCAAACCAACTCTAGAGGCATCATAATACACCATAAAATTATCTACACCATTAGGAAGGGTCAACACCGGGGATGAAGTGAGTCGAGTCTTCAATTCCTAAAAAATCTTATCACAAGAATTTGACCGCTAGAATTTAACTTTTTTTTGAGTTAACCGAGTCAAAGGAAACGCAATAGAAGAGAAGCCTTTACAAAATGATGGTATTAGCCAGCTAGACCCAAGAAACTCCTAATATCAAATGGAGAGATAGGTCTAGGCCAACTTTTCACAACTTCTACCTTTTGAGGATCAACTCGAACACCCTCAGAAGAAAAAATATGACCTAGAAAGGAAATTGTCCTTAGCCAAAATTCACACTTGATAAACTTGTCAAATAACTGATGATCTCTAAGGGTTTGCAAGAAAATTCGAAGATGATCTAGATGGTCGCTCTTAATTCGAGAGTACACAAGGATATCATCTATGAACCAATAACAAACATATCTAAGTACTGTCTGAACACCTGATTCATGAGGTCTATAAAAGCTGCTGGGCCTTAGTTAGCCCAAAAGACATGACAACGAACTCAAAATGACCATAACAGGTGCGGAAAGCCATCTTTGGAATATCACACTCTCTTACCCTAGGTTGGTGATAATCGGATCTCAAATCTATTTTTGAGATATAACTGGCACCTTGCAGTTGATTAAATAGGTCACAATTCTAGGAAGAGGATATTTGTTTTTGACTATGACCTTATTGAGCTCAGATAGTCAATGAACATACGCAATGAACCATCTTTCTTTCGCACAAATAGAATGGGTACGCCCTAAGGAGACACACTGGGCCTTATGAAACCCTTATCAAGAAGATCTTTGAGTTTCTCTTCCAACTCCTTAAGTTCTGCGGGGGCCATACGATATAGAGGAACAGAAATAGGCTGTGTGTCGGGAAGAAGATCAATCCTGAATTCTATCTCTCTATCAGGAGGTACCCCTAGGAGATCTTCTAGGAAAACATCAAGAAACTCATTGACAATACTGATAGACTAAATAGTCAGATTCTCAGACTTTGTGTCTTTAACTCAAACCAAATTATAGATGAAACCCTTGGATATCAAGTTTCTGGCTTTAAGGTAAGATATGAAATGACTCTTAGGAGATATATAATTTCTGAACCTCTCAAAGACTAGCTCATTGGGAAACTAAAACTTGACTACACGGGTATGATAGTCTATAGACGCATAGCAAGAGTGAAGCCAATCCATACCTAGAATAATGTAAAAATTGACCATGTCTAGTTCAATCAGGTCTGCAAACAAGACTCTGTGAAGGACAGTGATAGAACACTTCTTATACACTTGTTTAGCAACAACAGATTCGCCTACTAGGGTAGAAACTAGGATAGGCTCAGGAATCTTTTCAGCACTAATCTCAAAATTCACAGCCACCAATGAAATCACATAAGAAAAGCTTTACCCAGGGTCCATCAACACATACATATCAGAATAAAAG
The DNA here is from genome assembly GCF_002878395.1 of Capsicum annuum. Taxonomy (NCBI): domain Eukaryota; kingdom Viridiplantae; phylum Streptophyta; class Magnoliopsida; order Solanales; family Solanaceae; genus Capsicum; species Capsicum annuum. The sequence goes on along the minus strand of NC_061116.1, from coordinate 102,396,164 downwards.
ACATGGAGCATACCAGTGATAACATCTGGAGAGCTTTCATGCTCCTGGCAGGGTAGTATAGCATAAAAGAAATTCTAACGCTGACCACTTGCAATACTAGATGAGGTACCCTGAGGAGGAGTAGGACGAGATAAAGGGGATAGAGCACTATTGTCCTGACTCTGGGAACGAACATCACGACTCCCCTGTCTAACGTAAGGACGATCCCTGAATTTGTTGCCCAACTTACCGTAATCAAAACAACTCCTCCGATCAACTAAGCACTCACCAGGATGGTCTCTACCATACTTTAGACATGGGGGAGGACGAGGTCTGTTACTCATACTGTCCTGGGACCTGGACATAGTAGTCCTATTACCCTACTCCTACCTGATTTAGAATACGGGAGCACTAGTTGATGAAGGTGCTGGCATGAATAAACGGTTCTGGAACTGAGGGTGGTTCCCTCTAGAAAATCTCATCTAGCCATACCCCTACTGATCTGATCTAACTCTCTTATTTCTTTTTACTCTTTCTCTCTCTTTCACCTTGTCCACCTCAATCTATTGAGCATATATCATTAGCCTAGAAAAATCGATGTCCCTATTGAGCATAGCTAATCTGCACTCTTTCACAACATAAATCGATATGCCAGTCAGAAACTTACTCATACTAGTCCTAGAATCAACCATCATACTGGAAGCATACTTAGATAACTGGTTGAACTTAAGACAATACTCCTTAACTGTCATGGAGCCCTATCTCAAGTTCATAAATTCCTCTAGTTTTGCTTTCCTCAGCTCCGGGGGAAAGAACCTATCCAAGAAGGCATCTTGAAACAATTGCCAAGTCATGGGAGTGTTAGTCTTCTCCCTACTCTTCCTCTATATCTCCACCCAATCATAGGCAACATCTTTCAAATGATAAGAAGCTAGCCCTACACTTTCTTCCTTCGTTACATGCATAATTTGGGTAATCTCTTTCACCTCATCAAGATACATCTATGGGTCCTTACCTGCCCTTAACCCATAAAAATTTGGCAGATTCATTCGCATAAAATCACAAACCTGAGTTGTTGCTGAATTACCCTCTTGCGGAGATGGAACTACAGCCTGAACATTGGCGGTAACCGCCTGGGCTAGTGCCTAAAAAGCTACCCAGAACTCATCATGGGACACTGTCTTGTGTAAAGGATCAACGGGTTAAGGTCGTTCGTTATTTCTGCGAGTTCTACGAGGAGGAATTTTTTCATAAGAGAGAACGAGTTAATAACAGAGAGATACAGCTGTAGGCATGATAGACCCTTGAAAGAAAGAAATGATTTTTCCTAAAATATTCCATAGCCTCTTGCTCATAGATGTGGCACGCTATACACCGATGAGCAAGACTCTATTTAACTTGGCTTGTCAGACTCCCTAGGACTCATTAAACCTTAGGCTCTGATACCAAACTTGTAACACCCCAAGAACCTATCCCGAGACGTCACACGCTACTTAAGGCCATACGTGGCCTTAAGCTAACCCTCTAAGCCTGTCATCCCTGTTTAAACTCGCTTTGACGGTAGTCATGGAAAAATAAGAAAAGATATCATATCATGGACATACTTGAATGCAAAGATATGCTGGCCTGTACAATCAAAATACTGACATTCTGTATATACTGATACTCTAGTCTGACAAAGCCTCTACTAATCAAGACTAAAGAGCCATCAGGACTAACACCCAACTGACTCAGGCAGTACTGAAAGCTATAAAAAAAGAATGATATCACCAAAAAATATAAACACAGTCCTCAAACCATGAGCACTCACCACTGAAGAAACATAGTTGAGGCATTTGAATATCACTAACGCGGCTTCGTGTCTATGAAAGCTTGAACAATTTATATTCTCATAGTCTCATGATGAAGTAATTTGGGTATGAATCCACTTGTAAAATCTTATAAATCCATGACAAAAATCAAAGCTTTGGGCACAAGAGCAAAAGAATTGCTTTTGTTCAAAACCCCGCATACCTTGGATTATACCTTTAAGATGAACAAGCTTGATTGAAACACTTTCTTACACTTTTGAGCTACGTTTCTTGATGACTTTAACTCAGATATCTTGAATCTTTAACAAATTGGACGAATCTATGGAAAAATTCTTGAATTTCTTGGAGAAGATTTGGTTTGGATTTGGAAGAGAGAAACCCTAGTTCTAGATATTTCTTGGAAGAGAAATACAGAAGAATAGATTTCTCTTCTCGACTTGAATCAATATATAGAGGGAAAAATTGGGTGGAAAGACCAAAATGCCCTTGAGAAAATTGTAAAATTAGAGCCTAATTTTTGGCACTAAAGCGACGCGCCATGATCATGGTCCTTCACAGGATTTGGATAATTGGGAAGATGCTTAGTGGCGCGATGCGGTGGAATCGCGTAGGTGCTCTGAAATTTGATAATCTTGATATTGAGCCTTGGCGCGACGTGGTAATATCACGGAGGCTCATTGAAAAGTGACAATTGGGATATTACTTATCTCCGCGACGTGATGAGGGTCTAAATAACGATATTTCACGACTGGGACTTCAGATAGTCATAACTTCTTGCTCCGATCTTCGATTTTGACAAAATTGGTATCGATGAAAAGCTTATTCAAATATCCACATGATAGAAAGTATAAATTAGGGAAACACCGCACGGTTTAAATGTTATTGACTTTGAAAGTCATCCATATTCACTCAAAAGATGGATTTATGCTTAAGAAATTATTGGGGTATTACAATATCTCCCCCTTGGAAACATTCGTCCTCGAATGTTGCTAGTTACACTCAGAGTGAAGGAGAAAACTAAGATTACTCTGCTAAAGCAAATTACTTAACTGACCTACTCCACTTTAAACTTTTCGGTACGTCACCAAATGTATGAATCACAGAATGGATATTTATATAACGAAATACACTGGATTAGTAGGAAACTGAAGTAAGGAAAAATGATACTGTTGGCTTGATTTAAACTCACAGAGAAAAGATGGGGGTACTCAACTCTCATATCTACTTCTGCTTCCTAAGTAGCACCCTCAACTGATTGATTTCACCATAGAACTTTAACCAAATGAACATCCTTGTTTCTTATTCTACGAACTTGATAATCTAGGATCTCTACCAAAATCTCTTCATAAGAAAGGCTATCCCGAATGTCTAAGTTCTCCGATGGATCAAAAACAATAGAAGAATCCCTAATGTCCCTTTTAAGCATAGAAACGTGAAGGACAGGGTGGACAGCTGACAACTCCGTAGGCAACTCAATCTCATAAGCTGTTTTCCCAACACGATTCAAAACTCTGTAAGGGCCAACATATCGGGGACTAAGTTTCCCTTTCTTTCCAAATCTCTTCACCCCTTTCATGAGAGAAATCTTCAAGTACACTAAGTCCCCGACCTCAAATTCAAGAACTCTTCTTCTCATATCAGCATATGACTTCTGACTACTCTAAGCTGTCTTTAACCTTTCTCAAATCAGCTTAAACTTCTCCATAGCTTCAAATACAGTATCAGGTGCAATCACAACAGCTTCACCCACTTCAAACCAATCTATGGGTATTCTACATCTCCTTCTATATGAAGCCTCAAATGGAGCCATTCCAATGCTAGCATGAAAACTGTTGTTATAAGCAAATTCAATCAATGGCAAATGTTCATTCCAACTTCCTTTGAAATCAAGAACACATGACCTCAACATATCCTCCAAAGTCTAGATGGTCCTCTCAGCTTGACTGTCTATTTGCGGATGAAAAACGGAACTAAGATGAACTTGGGTGCCAAGACCCTTCTGAAAGGCTCTCCAAAACTGTGAAGTAAATTGAGTACCTCTATTGGAGATGATTGACAAAGGTACTCCATGCAACCTGACTAACTCTCGTATGTACAACTTAGCATAATCCTCAGCGGTAAAGAATGTATGCACTGGTAATAAATGCGCGGACTTAGTCAACCTATTAACAATGACCTAAATTGAATCACGATGATGACGAGAGAGTGGTAAATCGATCATGAAATCCATTTTCACCTCTTCCCACTTCCTAGTAGGAATGCTAAATTCTTGCATCATACAGCTGGATCTTTGGTGCTCTATCTTCACCTATTGGCAAGTGTCACACTTCTCTATAAACTTTGCTATATCCTTCTTCATACCATTCAACCAATAGATTTCCCGCAAATTTTGATACATTTTGGTAGCACCAGGATGAATAGAATACCATGCGCCATGCGTTTCAACCATAATTCTCTATCTCAAATCATCAATGTCAGGCACACACGACCTATTTTGAAGACTCAATATGCCATCTCCCCTTTTTGAGAAAACCTTCACCTTTTGGTCTTTAACTGACCCTTTCAGATCGACCAAACGAGAATCCATATCCTGCTTCTCCCTCACTTCTGAAACTAGGGAAGATTCGGAACTATTCTGGACCCAAGCATTTCCCTCAGATGAACCAAGCAATCTAACACTCAACCTCGCCAAATGATGCACTTCGCGAACTAACTTCTTCATACCTTTGTCTTCAAGCACTACACTAGGTATGGACGACCTGCTAAGGGCATCCACCACTACATTGGCCTTGCCTGGGTGGTACAACACACTCATATCATTGTCCTTCAACAATTCTAACAGTCTTCTTTTTTTAAGATTCAACTCCCTCTAAGTAAACACATACTGCAAACTTTTATAATCCGTAAAGACATCAACATGAACACCGTACAAGTAGTGTCTCTAAATTTTTAAAGCAAAAACCACTGCAGCTAATTCGAGATCATGGGTTGGGTAATTCTTCTCATGCATTTTCAACTTCTTGAGGCATAGGATATAACCTTACCTTTTCGGATCAATACGCAACCTAAACCAACTCTAGAGGAATCACAATACACCACAAAATTATGTACACCATTAGGAAGGGTCAACACCGGGGCTGAAGTAAGTCAAGTAATCAATTCCTGAAAACTCTTCTCACAAGAATCTAACCACTGGAATTTAGCTTTCTTTTGAGTTAACCGAGTTAAAGGATACATAATAGAAGAGAAGCCTTCAACAAAATGATGGTAGTATCCAACTAGACCAAAGAAACACCTAATATTAGATGGAGAGATAGGTCTAAGCCAATTTTTCATAGCTTCTACCTTTTGAGGAATAACTTGAACACCTTCAGAAGAAATAATATGACCCGGAAAGGCAACTGTCCTTAGACAAAATTTACACTTGCTAAACTTGGAAAATAACTGATGATCTCTAAGTATTTGCAAGACAATTCAGAGATGATCTGGATAGTCGTTCTTACTTTGAGAGTACATAAGTATATCATCTATGAACACAATAACAAACATATCCAAGTACTATCTGAACACCCGATTCATGAGTTCTATAAAAGATTGGGCTTTAGTTATCCCGAAAGACATAACCAGGAACTCAAAATGACCATAATGGGTGCGGAAAGCTGTCTTTGGAATATCACACTCTCTAACCTTAAGTTGGTGATAACCGGATTTCAAATCTATTTTCAAAAAATAACTGGCACTTTGCAGCTGATCAAACAGGTCATCAATTCTAGGAAGAGGATATTTTTTTTACTGTGACCTTGTTGAGCTGATGATAGTCAATGCACATATGTAATGAACCATCTTTCTTTCACACGAATAGAACAGCTGCGCCCCAAGGAGACACACTGGGCCTTATGAAACTCTTATCAATAAGTTCTTTGAGTTACTCTTCCAACTTCTTAAGTTCTGCAGGGGCCATATGACATGGAGGAACGAAAATAGGCTATGTGTGGGGAAAAAGATCAATCCCAAATTCTATCGCTCTATCGAGAGGTACCCCTGAGAGATCTTCCAGGAAAACATCAAGAAACTCATTGACAACACTGATAGACAGAATAGTTAGAGTCTCAGACTTTGTGTCTTTAACTCGAACTAAATAATAGATCCAACCCTTGGATATTAATTTTCTGGCTTTAAGGTAAGATATGAAATGACTCTTAGGAGATACAGAATTTCCAAACCACTCAAAGACTGGCTCATTGGGAAACTGAAACTTGACTACACGGGTATGACAGTATATAGATTTATAGAAAGAGTGAAGCCAATCAATACCCAGAATAATGTAAAAATCGACCATGTCTAGTTCAATCAGGTTTGCAAACAAGACTCCGTAAAGGACAGTGATAGGACACTTCTTATACACTTGTTTAGCAATAATAGATTCACCTACTAGGGTAAAAACTAGGATAGGCTCAGGAATCTTTTCAACACTAATCTCAAAATTCACAGCCACCAACGGAGTCACATAAGAAAAGCTTGACCTAGGGTCCATCAACACATACACATCAAAATTAAAGAGATGGAGCATACCATTGACAACATCTGGAGAGTCCTCCTGCTCCTGGCGGGGTGGTATAGCATAAAAGCAATTCTAATGCTGACCACTTACAGTACTAGACGAGGCACCCCTAGGAGGAGTAGAACGAGCTAAAGGGGCTGGATCACTAATAGCCTAACTTTGGGGAAGAACATCACGACTCCCCTGTTTAGAATATGGGCAATCCCTGAATCTATGGTCCAATTTACCACAACTAAAAAAACCCCTCCAATCGACTAAGCACTCACCAGGATGGTCCCTACCATACTTTGGACATGGAGGAGGACGAGGTCAGTTACTCATACTGTCCTGGGACCTAGACATAGTAGGCCTATTACCTTGCTCCTGCCTGATTCTGAATACGGGAGCACTAGCTGATGAAGGCGCTGGCATAAATACGAGACATACTTTGAGCTACGTTTCTTGATGACTTTAACTTAGATATCTTGAATCTTAAACAACTTGGAGGAACCTATGGAAAAATTCTTGAATTTCTTGGAGAAAATTTAATTTGGATTTGGAAGAGAGAAACCCTAGTTCTAGATATTTCTTGGAAGAGAAATAGAGAAGAATGGATTTCTCTTCTCTACTTAAATCTATATATTGAGGGCCAAACTGGGTGGAATTACCAAAATGCCCTTGCGCAAATTCTAAAATTGAAGCCCAATTTTTAGCCCTGGAGCGACGCACCATGATCGTGGTCCTTTATTGGATTTGGATAATTAGGAAACTGCTCAGTGGCGCGATGCGGTGAAATAGCGTTGCCACCTTGGTTGTGACCTGGAAGGGCACCGCGACACGATGAAATTATGTTGGTGTACTAGAATTTGACAATCCTGATATTGAGCCTTGGCGCGATGAGTAATATCATGAAGGCTTATTGAAAAGTGACAATTGGGATATTACTCATCTCCGCGATGCGCTGAGGGTCTAAATAACGATGTTTCACGACTGGGACTTAAGATAGTCATAACTTCTTGCTCTGACCTTTGATTTTGACGAAATTGGTATCGACAAAAAACTTATTCAAATATCCACATGATAAAAAGTAGAAATTAGGTAAATATAGCACGGTTTAAAAATTATTCAATCTAGAAGTCATCCATATTCACTCAAAAGACAGATTTATGCTTAAGGATCAATCGGGGTTTTACAGAGCGACTCCTTAGTTTCCCTACATGGTTAGAACAAATACACTTCCCCCCCTTTGGCATCCATCAAAAAAAAAAGAAAGGCATTGCATAGAATACGATGGAAAAATAAAAATACTGTAACACACAAGTAGATATAGAAGTTGGAGTCAAGAGATTTACTTCAATCAAATTAACATTAATGAGAATCCACTATCAATTTAACAAATTAACAATATTTTAGATATGACAAATATTTTTCAAAATAGTTTTTCAATAATTCCAAGAGATTTTCTAAGAGCACAAAATATTTCTTCAAGAAATGATTTAGTAAAAATATCAGTTAATTGAAAATCAGTTCTAACAAAAGACAATTCAATATCACCTTTTATCACATGATCTCTAAGAAAATGATGTTTAACATTAATATGTTTTGCTCTTGAATGATGCACAGGATTTTTAGACAAACGAATAACACTAGAGTTACCACAAAAAATTTCACAAGTTACGAGATAAATCATAATCACTTAGTTGATGAGTCATTCATGTTATTTAAGAAGAGCATAACCCAATAGAAATATACTCAAATTCAATAGTAGAAAGAAAGACACAAATTTGTCTTTTGTTCTTCCATGAGACAAGATTTTTTCCATGAATAGACAAGTACCATTGGTGATTTTTCTATCCATTTTATCACCTAAATAATAAGAAACCTTTCAAAAATTTCAGTAGACTTAGGATACGATAAGCCATAGGAGCTTGTTATAATAAGATATTTGATAATACGTTTTACATTAGTAAGATGAACTTTTTTAAGAGCTAACTGAAACCTGACACATTGACATACACTAAAAATAATATTAGGTTAACTAGTTGTAAGATACAAGAGAGGGCCAATGATACCTCAATAGTTAGTTCCATCGACATTCATGCCATAATTGTATAATTCAAGAACTTAAGTACAAATCATGGGAGTACTGGATAGTTTAAGATTTTTCATTCTTAATTTTTGAAAAAGTTCTTTGGTATACTTAGCTTGGGAGATGAACGTACGTGTGATGGATTTGTAATCCCAAGAATAATGTCAATTATCCTGGCATGTTCATTTGAAATTTACTTTGTTTTATTTCAGAAAATTCCTTGCACAAAGTTGCATTAGAGCTTCCAAAAAAAATATCGTCAACGTAAATTTGAATGATCAAATTCACAGAGGAGGTTCTTTTGATAAATAGAGTTGTATTAAATTTTCCTCTTGAGAAGTTATGATCAATTAGACAATTTCTCATTCTATCATACCAAGATTTAGGAGCTTGTTTTAAACCACAAAGTTTTTGAGAGGTTAAAAACATGATATGGAAATTTATGATTTTTAAAGCCTGTGGGTTGTTTAACGAAAACTTGTTCATCAATAAAACCATTTAGAAAAACTCTTTTCACATCCATTTGAAATAGTTTAAAAACTTTAAGGGAAGCATAAGCTTCTAAAATTTGAATGGATTCTAACTTTGCAAAAAGTGCAAAAGTCTTATCATAGTCGACTCGTTTTTGTTGTAAGTATCCTTGAGAGACTAGACAAGCTTTGTCTTGCACAACTTTACTTGATTCATCCATTTTATTTCTGTACACCCATTTGGTTCTAATGATAGAGGCATTTTCTAGTTTTGGAATAAGATTCTACTCATTATTTTTATCAAATTAATCAAGTTCTTCCTTCATTGCCATGCCCCAACTGTCATCTTCTAAAGCGTCCTTTGTTTTCTTTAGCTCAAGTTGAGATATGAGGGAAACTTTTGTATTTCTTTTATTGGAATCTCTTTTCTTCATTCCTTCACTTGGATCACCAATAATAAACTTCTTTGGGTAGTCAAGCTCACCCCTTTATTCATTTGGAATTATTTCAAGTTCAAATTGATAGTTCAAAGAAACAACAGGTTGATCAGTTTCAGTTTGGAGGTAGATTCAAATTCATTTGAAGGAGGTTTACTAACTTTTACTTATTCAATCTCATCATCTAAAAAACTAAAATTCTTCACAAGGTGATCAGTATCATAAAAAACAACATGAACAAATTCTACAATGCAAAGAGTATGCTTATTGAAAATTCCATAAGATTTAATAGAATTGGAATACCCTATAAAAATACCTTCATCTCTTTATGGATCAAACTTACCAATGTTGTCCTTTCTGTTTCTATGAACAAATCAGTTAGATCAAAATACATGATAGTACCCAATGTTAGGTACTTCATTATTTCTGATCTCATAAGGAGTTTTCTTCAAAATTAGTTTGATAAGGCACCTATTTAGAACATGATAGTCAGTGTTGATAGCTTTTACCCAAAATGTATGTGGTAGAAAGTGTTCACAGATCATGATTTGAGCCATATCATGAAGAGTTCTATTTTATCATTCAATCACTCCATTTTGTTGAGAGGATTTTGAAGAATAGAATTTATGAGAATATCCATGAGTATTACAAAAGATTTCAAAATCTTTATTCTTAAACTCTCCCCAATGATCACTTCTAATAGAACAAATTTACTAATATTTATCTCTGTGAACCTTTTCCTAAAAAACATCAATAAGGTTTCATCTTTGTTAACTAAAAATATAACCCAAATGAATCGATAATAATCATAAATAATCAAACAATTATACCTTTTACCACCAATGCTAGCAGTTTTAGTGGGACCAAATAAATTCATATGAAGTAGCTGCAGAAGTTTAGTTGTGGATATAATATTTTTAACAGGGAAAGAGTTTCTAGTTTTCTTACCAAGATGGAAAGCATCATAAATGTGAGTCTTTTTGAAATCAAGATTTCCCAGTCCAGTCACAAGTTCATGCTTGACTAATTATTCTATATGCCTCATGCTTGAATGACAAAGTTTTCTATGCCAAATCTATAGAGGTAAGACATAAATGTCCATCTGTCATTTTTATGGAGTCTAGAACATACACATTCCTGTGTCTATTTCCAGTAAGAACCTGCCTTTCATTTTTTTCAATAATCAATCCTTTTTTCTTACACCTTACCTCCAATCCAGCATCACATGGCTAATTAATACTTAACAGGTTGTACTTCAAGTTTCTAACAAGATATACATTAGTAATATCACATGAATTATTAAAGGAGATATTACCAATACCTATTACTTTACCTTTGGAGTTATCTCTAAAGTTGATGTCACCTCCATCAAATTTAATTACTGTCTTAAATAAATTTTTGCTTTTAGTTATGTGTTTTGAACGTTCACTGTCAAGAACACCATTTACCTTTAGATTTTGAGTGGATTTCCTACAAAATAAATGTATTACTTTTTTCTAGGTACCCAAATATTCTTAGTCCCTTAAGATTAGTACTTGGAATTGTTAACTCAATTTTGGGTCTCCAAATCCATTTACCAAGATTTCTAAAACAAAATCTGCAATTGTAATATTTATGATCAGCTTTCCACAGTGATAACAAGAAATATAGTATCGATCAGTGGTTGTATAATAGGTATTGTGACTATCACCAAGTCCCTAGTCGACTGATTTGAGTTAGTTGATCTTTGAGATTTATCATAGCTATAATACTTTTTATGATTGGTATTATGACCGTAAATTCTTTCTTTGGTTGACTTACTAGAGTTAGTTGACCATTGAGATCCTTTACAGCTATAATATCTATTGCCATGCATACCACTATCAGATTGGTCAGTTGACTTAGTTGTGCTAGTCAACTAATTCGATGAAAGAATACTATGACTGGAAGATTTTTCAAGGATATTAATTTTTATTTTTAAATCATCGACTTATTCTTACATATTATCTTTTTAAATTTCACATACTTCAAGTTTATGATCCTAGTCTCTTCTTTCTCTTACTAAATCTCTTTTTTAATATGAGATTTATTTAGATCATTTATGGCAAGTTATAGAAAATTTTATAGTTTGGAACACTCATTACAGGAGTTGGTTCTTACTTGGCTAGATTTTCCAATTGCCAAGAAATAGCAATCTCTAATGTTATTACTTTCATGGTTTGATTGTTCTTCATCTCCCCAAAAGCTGAAGGCCTTTTGATTTTCTTTGGAGGGTCCTCTTCTAGCTTCTGGATAATCATAAGCAATATGACCATATCTAACACAATTATAAGACTTACCTTCATTTTTGTTCTGTTCAGCATGTAGTTTTTCCTTTGAGTAATTTTGTCTTTACCTTCTTTGATTTTTGTATTTTTTGTAATTCTCCATAACCGCCCTTGTGATGAGAGCAATCTTAATTGAATCTAGAGCATCAACTTCTTTTTTATCTGTAGCATTGAATGCCACAAATTTTCTTCTTTTTATCTTATTGTTGATCCTTCTTATTTAGGTGAGCCTTTTCAAAGGCAATGAGATCTCCTCTGACTTCATCATAGGTCATTTTATTTAAATTCATACTTGCAAGAGCCACAACCTTAGAAAGCCAATGAGGAGGCAAAATTTTGAGAATCCTGGTAATCTGATCTGTTACAGGATAGGTTTTTCCTATAGCTTTAAGTTCTCTAATAATTTTTCCAAACCTGGCAAATATTTCTTCATTGGAATCACCTTCCTTCATCTTGAAAAGTTCATAGTAATAGACTTATAAACTTGTAAAAGTTTATTGGACCTTCTCAGTTCCTTCATATGTCACTTTCAATTTATCTCATATTTCTTCAGCAATTTCACAACAAGAGATTTTCTCATATTCTTCACCACTTATTGCATTGTACAGAATTTTTTTTGCCTTAGAGTTGATTTGAATGATCTGCATTGGTTCATCAGTGTAATCCTCTAAGGATGAAATGCTATTATCAAATTTCTCAACATTTTCTGGTTTTTTTCCTCCTTTGTCTTTGTTTGTAGAGACAAGTGTAAGATCACAAAGTTTAATTATTCTCCAAACATTGACATCATAAAACATGATTAAAGTATCCATACTTATTTTTCAATGATTAAAGTGTTTCCCATTGAAGTAAAGAGATTTAGTTTGGGATGTCCCTTCAGAAAACAAAGCTCCAGCAACAATTTGTATCATGATCTTTTCTCACTTGTTGTTAAGAAAATACTTGTCAGTCCTTTCTCTAATACCAATTGAAATTATTAAGGGGCGAATTACTCCTTTTTTGACCAGACAGTTGACTTTTTTAAACAGACAATCGACTATCTTAAACAGACAGTTGACTATTGGTTGCAATAATAAAAACTTCAAAAAATAAAATTTTGAAGGTAAATAACACCAGATATTTTATACTGATTGGGATCTCTAATAGGTCTTACTCTAGTCCCCTAGGGTTGCAATGGATTCTACTAGTTCTTTGTGAATAAAATTAAAGTATAAGATTAACTCAAGTTTTTTGGCTATGAATCACACTTTCTTTCTTTCTTTCCACCTTTTATGCAATGTCTCATCAACTATGTTTTTCTCTCCTCTCTTTTTAAGTACACAGTAAATCTTAAGAGAATACAATACTTGAATAAAGTAGAGCCAAAAATTAGAGAAGGTTGGGACAAGTGTATATCTCTTCCTTTGACTTCCAATGCTTTATGTAGTAGTGGTTAGACTACTACTAGCTGTTAGAAGCTAGAAGGTAACCCAAAAGATTTTTCTTCTTATGAAAATGAATAAAGATATTCCATTTCCAAGAATAGATAAAGGCTAATAGGAGAATCTAACCAAGTACCATACAAACAAAGAAGAGAAATGTGTCAATCCCATGATTTAAGCAAACCATTTAATGCAAAAAATCTTTCTCCTTTCCTAAAATGCCTCTTGATATTTTAGAGTTTACCTTTCTTCCTTTTTGAATACTAATGATGATTTTGTCTAATTTTTTCTTGTAGTAATCTTCCAGCAATATTCCTTTCCTTTTGTAAATCTCGTGAGATGCTTCTTGCTATTTCAATATTTTGAAAAGAGATTCTTTGAATATTCTTTTTCCTAAATTTCCGTAATCAAGCATAGGATCATTCATCAAAACTTAACATTATTAGTCATTTGTATTCAACTTTTATAGTTACAATATGGGAAACATAGTTTTATATCACCCCAAGCTCCTTTAGTCTATACATCATCAATGACTACTAAGTACCTCCAGTCTTTTAGAAGCTTCTACAATTTGTCTGCTAGTTTCCTATCATATTTCTCCTCATACGACCAATCAGTTTTTCTACATATGAATGAAATAAGGCATTGGAGTATATTTCTCGCATAATACTCTTCTGAGATATTATATTTAGAACGAATGTTAAAATAAGACATAATGACTTGATCACTATAAATTCTATTGGCCAAAGTTATTTTGCCAGCACCCCCATCCCTAAAATTAAGACAACTTCTGGTTTTCTTGCTCCTCGAGCAAGTTAATCCTGCACCATCTTGAATTTATTTCATGTCTAACCACCATATTCACAATCTCTACTAAATGTTGAGATACATCAGCTATAGATCAATTTTGTAGTTTCAAATCTTTCATGTTGATATACATGTCCCATATTGCCATCCAATGTTTCATCGTAGAACCAATGCATTTTATTGCATGTTGTAATAGAAAAAATGTTCCCATAAATTTATGGTTTGTTCCTTAATAGATCTTGTTAGAAAGAATTTTCTTAGCTTTGAGTCAACCATATCTTCTGTTAAGTATGAAAGATCAGTGGTTAAAGCTTCCATACTTTTTGATGCCTCATGATCACCTACTATTTTTAAAGGTTTCTCCATATTATCTCTCAAGAATTCAATCTCTCCATATAAAAATTTCAAATTACTTCCATTAATTTGCATTGATTGGTGTATGGTGCTCATAAGGGAAGTCATAGAAGCATAAGACAAATCTCCCTCTTTCTCTCTTATGTGTATTGGGAGTTTCTTGTGAATTCTGCACCAAAAGGTTATTTTAAATCATTACATAAAGAGACGAGAAATAAAAGGCCACTATTAGTACATTAAAGTGCACATTAACCTAACTTTTCTAATTAATATTGTTTCCCTGTGTTCGAAACTTAATATTCAATAAAAAAGGTTATAAAAATTGGATAAATAGAAATAAATTTATTAATATTCGAGTGCACAATTTTCTTGTGTGGCCTTGAGAAAATTAATCCTCTTACTATATCTAAGGTTATGGATTACTTCCTCCTAGGAAAAAATAGATATACCTATTATTGGTGAAGCAAGACCTCAAACGCCAATAACTTCGTCGAACTTAAAGTCAGTAGCTAATCACATAAAGACTCAATATTATATACGGATAAAGTTCAAAATTTTTTGATTAATTAAAACTGAGGTTAGTCCTCTCAATTTATATCCAATGAAGAGGTTCTTGAAAAAATTATAACCTATCAAAAAATTCATAACTTATCAAAAAAAGTCACAACCTATCGAAAAAGTCACAACCCATCGAAAAGGTCACAACCATTCAAAGTGAAAAGTGTCTTTTAACATGCACCTTTCCTTTTATTTTTATTCATTTTCCATTCACACTTCTTAAGAAACCAATAATTTTCCCCATGAATGGGGAATGGATAATGATTAAAATATGCATAAAATTGTATGATTAATAAGAAAGGATTAATCACATCTAGATAAGTAGATTTCTCCTTATACTTTCCATTGTTAACATATGTCGTATATACTCAATCAATCGGTAGATTTGATATCTTTAAACCATCAAGCTTTGATGTATACATAGACAACCACATGTCACACAATCAATCCTTTAAGTGTCTTTAGTACTCATTGTTTTGTTCATTTCAACCATGAACACAACTTGATTTTATAAGTGTGTAGAAAACAGGCCTTACAAAATTCTCCTTGAAGCGACTTACACTTCACACTTACATAGTTGATTCATAAATGTGTAATATTGTAGATACACTATTTGATCCTTCCATATCAAACTCAGAAACCATGAAAAAATAGTTATGCTTTATTCTGGTACTGAACATTATCTTCATCTGAGAGTAGACCAACATTTTATTTTTGACAATGTTAAACTGTCAATCACAACTTTGTTTTCTCCTTGAACCTTGATCTTGGAATCTTTAGTATTCTAGGCAGAGTTACTACCATGTTTACTTGTACTCAGCCATAGTCTCATACCCTTTGATAATTTCTCGACTCCCTCTCTAGTTAGGCCTTTTGTAAGTAGATCTAACACATTATCCTTTAACTTTAAATAGTCAATTGTGATAATTTCACTAGAGTGTGGTTTTCTAACGGTATTATGCCTTTTTGAAACATGTCTATCTAGATGACTTCAAATATATTGTTCCTCCCCCAATGGTAAATATATATCTATATATGGACTTAATTTATGTTGATCAGTGATCCAATTTGCATAACAACACCCTTCAATAACCACAATATACGAATTATAATGCATAATCCACTCTAAGGTATACTTCAAATATCCCAATACAAGTTTCATTTCTATCCTATAATTTTGATTGGAATTACTCATGTATCGACTTAATTTACTAATAGCACATGTTATATCTGATCACGTACATTTATGATAAACATCAAACTTCCCAGCACTCTTGCATACTTCAATTGTGATCACTTTGACCTTCATTCTTTCAAAATGCAAAGCTCAC
Source organism: Capsicum annuum (assembly GCF_002878395.1). NCBI lineage: Eukaryota > Viridiplantae > Streptophyta > Magnoliopsida > Solanales > Solanaceae > Capsicum > Capsicum annuum. The sequence continues at coordinate 102,380,061 of NC_061116.1, read as the reverse complement.
ATCCATTTATGTCTAGATAATATTAAAATCTAAATACCAAAATTTGTCAAATACTTTTTCAATGTAATGAGATTGTGACAGTGTCAACCCTTGTAGAGTTCTATGAATTCTTATCCCTAATATCACATCAGCAACTCCAAGGTCTTTCATATCAAACTTCATCTCAAGAATTTATTTTGTTGAATTTATATCAGAAATGTCTCTACTAATTATCAACATGTCATCCACATACAAACAAATAACGATTTTGTGATTTGGAGTGTCTTTAATGTAAATTCATTTATCACGCTCATTTATCTTTCCACATACAATCAAATAATGATTTTATGAGTTGGAGTGTCTTTAATGTAAACACATTTATCACACTCATTTATCTTTAATCCATTTGCCAACATGATTTGTTCAAACTTTATATGCCACCGTTTAGGTTCTTGTTTTAGTCCATAAAGTGGTTTAACAAGTTTGCACACTTTTCTTTCCTTACCAGGAATCACAAAACCTTTGGATTGTTTTATGTAAATTTCTTCCTCTAATACTTTATTCAAGAAACCTATTTTCACATCCATCTGATGGATTTATATCATATACCACTCCGTTATTGCAAACAACATTCAAATGAACATTATTTTTATTACTGGAGAGTTTGTGTCAAAATAATCAAGGTCTTTTTTTGTCTAAATCTTTTCACAAGCTTTTCACAACAAGTTTTTCTTTATATTTATCAAAAGTACCATCAACTTTTATTTTCCTTTAGAATATCCATTTAGAACCTAAAGTGTTATTTCCTACAAGAAGATCAACCAACTCTCAAGTATGATTGCTTAAGATTGAATGATTGCTTAAGATTGAATCAATCTCATTATCGACGGCCTCTTTTCAAAAGGATGAATTCATAGAAAAATCACTTATTTATTTGTTTCAGGCTTATTCTCAAGAAGAAATGTTATAAAATCTTATCCAAATGAAGTCAATTCTCTTTGATTCTTACTACCCCTTTGTATCTCTTCATTATGTACATTTTTCCTTTGTTCATTCCTAGGTCATTTAGACCCTTTACTAGATACCATATATCTAGTCTTATAAGGATAAATGTGTTCAAAGCATTATCTGATTAGATTTTTGATTATCATGGATATCTGAATGTTCGTATTTATGAATCAAAAATTGACATGTTTTATTATTTGTAGCATATCTGATGAAAATATAGCCCACACTTTTTTACCTTATTTTACCCCTTTAGGTATAAAAACTTGAGCTTTCGCTAGATACCCCCACACTTGGAAATATTCAAGTTGGGGATTTTTTCTTTCCATTCTCATATGAAATAGATTATGTCTTTCTATTGGACACTCTATTGAGTATTTGGTTGTTGTAAGGATAGCTTTCCCCATATGGTAAACCTGAACTTATAAGTAAGGCATTCATCATTTCTTTCAACGTTTGATTTTTCCTTTTTGCAATCTCATTTGATTGAGGTGAGTACAAGATAGTAATTAGATGGATAATTCTATTTTTCAAACATACCTACACAAAAAGATATTCATACTTTCCACCCGTATCACTCCTAATCATTTTAATCTCTTTATTCAACTAATTTTCAACTTGCCTAAATACTTCTATTGCTTTTTCCTTACTATTTAGTAAATAAATATAATAATATCTAGTGCAATCATCAATAGAAGTTATGAAATACTATTTCTACCATGAGATGGTGTTGAGTTCATATCACAAATTTTAGTGTGAATTAAGTCTAAGGAATTAAAACAAATTTAATAGATATATACGGTGCATATCATACTTTGATTCAACACATGTTTGATACTTTGATATATTGCACTCAAAGATAGGCATGACTTTCAAGTTAATCATTTTTTATAAGGTTTTATAATTGACAAGTCCTAAACATTCATGCCATAATTTATTTGACTCAAGAAAGTATGAAAAAAGCTCAGTTTTCTTCATTTCAACAACCATTATATTAAGTTTGAAAAGACCCTCATTGAGGTAGCCCTTTCCTACATAGATTTCGTTCTTTCTTATATAAACTTTTTCCAAAACACTCTTAAATCCATTTTTAATTATAAGTGTTGTTGACGCTAATATTAGGAATATGAAAAATGTTGTTGAGAGTCAACACTTTGTCGAAAGTCATCTTTAAAAAAATCTTCCTGCTTCCTTTAACTTTAGTTGTTGCAGTATTTTTTATGAAGATCACTTCTTCAAAACCAGTCAGATTATAAGTAGCAAAAGCTTCTTTGTCCATAAATGTTTTTCAACTAGATTGCATTCAGTGAGCATAGCATGCATGTTTTCAATCTCTTCAGTTGCTTCCACCATGTTTACCTGATGAATTTGTTTTTTGTTCTTATAGAACTCGACAATTCAGACCTTTGTAGTCAACTTCACTACAATTATTAAAGTTGTCTGAACCTTTTCTTATTCTGCTCATTATATTGTCCAGATGATTTCTCTAGTTTCTTTGTAGGTGCAATAGCAACATTTGAACTGCTCGATGAAGCAATATTTGTCACCACAATACTTTTCATTCTAGCATTGAAATCATTTTCATTAATCATCTTTGCTGTCAAAATTTTGACAGATAATTTAAAATTACATAATACTAATAATAAAGACTATATCTTTATTCACACTATTTCTAGTTAATGATGAAGTTTTTATATTTTTTGAATTGCTTAACTTTAATATTCCTGACAAAGTTTTTATATCCCTCAAATCAGGACAACTATTCAAACAGAGTGTAGTAAACCAATGAAGTCTTATATTCTTATACACAAATGATTTGCTCAGTGACAATTTTATATTCTTCAAACCGAGACAGTAAAAAAATAAAATATTTTAGTCTCTGAAAATCAGATAGAATATAGATATAGAAAATAAATATATATATCAGCAACTGAATTCTACCACACATATTTGTTTTCAAGTTGTCAGCGTTGAATAAAATATTAGTTAAAAAAATTCCCAATAAATGACAATGATTTGTTTGTGGCATGGCCTCATGCCATGATTCCACCACATTGCCCTTCTCTTGATTTGTAATTGGAAGTTTTCATTACACGAGCATAAAAGTAAATCACTTTATCCGAACATATACTAATATTCTCCGATCTTTTTTTATGAAAAAAATGCTAAGATATACTAATTTCTTCACTTTATTTGATTTTCGAAAGAATCTACATTTTCTATATTGCGAGTAGAATTCAACAAAGCCGAATCATAAGTCATTCACACGGATAACTCACGGTTTAAATTATGAATCCTCCCTTTTCAGATTCTAGTTTTTTTCTTGTTGAAAAGAAGTCTATTCACTAATTTTGACACTATCTCATGCATTTCCAACTACAGTAACACGGATAGAGTATTGTCAAAGTATCATTAAGATAATGGAAAATGGTTCCTCTAAATCCAAACTAACATTTCATTCATACTGCCATGTTGGTAAATTCGATATTCTCCTTCATTTATCAATTGGTTGCCTTCTCTTTTTCTCAGATAAAACTTTCACGAATGAATATATTACCATTTAATTAATTGGACAGATAAACAAGGAAAAACTAATTCCTTAAGCTTGTTGTTCTCTTGTGATCAAAACTTAATAATAAATCAAAAAAAGTAAAAACACCTAAAAAAAAAGTAATGAACTCATTAATATCCGAGTCCACAATTTTCTTGTATTCTTAAGTAATTTAACCCCCTCACTGTACTCAAAGTTATGGATTACTTTCTTCGAGGATAAAATTGATATACCTATTATAGGTGTAGCGGTACCTCAAACACTAATAACTTCGTCAAACTCAAAGTCAACAACTAATCACACAAAAACTGAATATTTGTTTGTAAGAAAATATGCATATGAAGTTCAGGAATTTTTGATTAATTAAAAACTAAGGCTAGTCCTCTAAATTTATAGCCAATGAAGAGGTTCATGAAAAAGTCACAACCCATTAGAAAAGTTATAACATATCAAAAAAGTCACAACCTATCAGAAGAGTCATAACCCATCGAAAATATCACAACTATTCAAAGTAAAAAGGTATCTTTTAACATGCACTCTTTCCTTTGATGTCTATTCATTTTCCATTCATACCTCTTAAAAATCCAACAATTAATGTTCCAAATAATAATACTGTTGGGATGAATTTTACGGTAAAACAGGGATAGATAACAAAATACCTTTTACATTTGTAAAAGCAAATCAAGAAGAAGGAGATCTCAAAGACCTACTAATATGTATGGACATCACTGGAACTTGCATAAGTCCAAGATAAAGAAGAAATAGTAAACTTGACATTAGGAAGATGTTTTAAAATTAATTCATTGAAAGTTTCATCTTTCAAATAGGCAGGACAGATGGCGAGGCAATATCCTATAAATACAATTCAATAGGGATGTGCGCTAAAAATTGTCTTAAATAACAACTCAATCAATCCTTTATTTTGAAAGACCTTTTCAGAGACCAACCAATCCATTTCCTTCATACTTTATATAAGTTTACTCTAAAATCCTAAAGTATAGATTTTCATGAATTGATTAAAAAAATAAAGTTCTTCTATTTTTGTTGTTTTCTTTTTGGTGGAATCCACAACTTATTCACCACACCTGGATAAATCAATTAGCTGAAATATGTTTGTTTCTACAAAATCATCTAGGATCCAATCTAATTGCACATAATAAGGAAGGATAGTCATTCAAGACTTAGAAAGTGACCACTATTAACAATCCAACACTGTAAGAAGAACTCATTTATTCTATCATTTCATGTGTGAAGCTTTTAGTAAGTTGGCTCAACTTCTCTTGGGCTACTTGCTTTATGATTTTCCTATCTTCCTTGAAACTACAAGCTAGATGAGTATAGTCACAAATTTTTACTTAGCTCATAAAATAAAAAGGTGATTTTGAAGTTATTATTGTTCAGGCTAGGACAAAAGAGCTTACAATTGTGCTCTTTGAGTTATAATAGTTATTCTAAAGGTATTGCTGTTCTGACTATGGAAAGACATTGTTACAACTATCATCAATTTATAAGTGAAAAATTGAAATCAAAGAGTTGCTAAAAAAAAGGAAAGAGACATTTTTTTTGAAATAAATTAAAAAGAAAGTTAAAAAAATTGAAATAAAATAGAGAAGTATTTAAGAAAATCCGTTGTTAGTATTATTTTTATCAATAATCCCCAACAAATGTAAAATCCAGGAATAAAGGTTTTTGTCACGAAAAGAAAGTTTCATGAATCATCACTTAGGGAAGTTTAATTTAAAGAAACTAGTATAGGTATCCACGTGATACGCGAAATATATTTTTAAAAATATTCATTAAAAAGTATTAGCTTATTCACTTAAAATTAGTTAGTTCTTATTGCATTACATTAACATATTTTAAAAGTCAATAAAATATGAAAAATATATGATTGATACTTAATAACTAATCACAATTACAATTATTTTAGATGTTTTAATTTGAAAAAAATAATATTAGTGTTTTTTAATCATATTTCATTGATTGATTTTAAAAGTAATAAAATGTGTAATTTTAAATAACTGTTAATTTTGTTGTTTACCTATATACTTTTAATCAAATAATGAATTAAGATATGTAATCATATTTCTTACATTTCATTTAAAATTTTAACTTTTTTAGTTTATCAATTCAATTTCAACAACAAACTATACTTTTCCGAAATAGTTTTATATTTTAATTCTATTTCAAACACAAACGTGCTTAATGTTTCAATTATAAAGTTTCTAATTTCCAATTTCAAATTTATCAGCTCTCAATTCAAAAACTACGCATATATGATTTATTATTTTCTCTTATATTTTCAGATGTTGTTCTACTATTCATAATTTTTATTATTTAATTTCATCATTATTATCTTTAAATATTTTATTTTTTAATTATTATTATACATTAGTTCAATTAAGACTGCTTATGCTACTACCTTTACCCCCAGCCTTCTCCCCCAATTTTTTCTAATATTTTTAAATTTTTTTTTAAAATTTCTTCTTACCCCACCCTTACCCCTCGCCCAACAAAATAAATTTAAATTTTATTTCACCCGGCCAAACCAAGCCATCCACCCCTACCCCTACCCAATACCCCCTCCCTCCCTTTCAATAAAAAAATAATTTATTGTCTTTAATGATTTACACTTTTAGAAGCTTTATCTGTGAGTTGAGAAGCTTCACTAGGCCCATGAACATTTTCTGCTTCTTAAGGAAAAACATCAGGCTCATGTTCAACATCATAATCATCGACTCATCTATATCATCAGCTTCAATAGGAAATTCTAAACTCATATCATTAGAAATTTTCCCGAACTTCATTTCTTTTAATTTCCTCAATAGCATCTTTCAGATCTTTTGCAAACTCATCTATTGCTCTATATTTTCCAAATATTTCATCCCAATACTCAAACAATGGTCATATCTTGTCTTGCATCCTTTGACATTTAGATCAGCCTTTAAATAGATTAGTATAAAGTAACATATTCAATTAATTGCAATTAACATTATAGTTGGATCAGCCTTTGGCATAAAGCAACATATTAGTTTGACTGGATAGTTGAATTAAGAATACCGAACATGTAATTAATATGGACAACTATAATGTCACCTCAATTAACTTAATAAAAATACAATAGAGTAGCATAAACATATAACCACATGAAACATAAGATAGTTGCAAATCAATAGGTTATGGTTTCCTAGGTCCGAATAAAATAAAATCCAAACCTAACTTTGATAAAGAGATCCATACAAATTATAAAGTTGTCAAGAGAATTTAGCATTTATACTTCTTCAAACCCCTAGTCAAAACCCCAAGTTGGCACCAAACAAAATACAAAAAAAAATGACAATCTAAACCCCCAAAATTTCACCAAGATTTAATTTTTCTCTACACCCACAAAACAGAACTGAGTAATCACAAAGAAAAGGGTAAATTTTACACAAACATGACACAAAAAGTTGACAATCGAAACCCCTACGATTCAACAAGATGTAATTTTTCTCTACACCCACAAAATAAAATAAATTGGCTACAATGAAAAAAGTAACACTAGCCAAAATTCATCAAGATCTAATCTTTCTAAAAACCCACAAATTAAAAACAGAGTAATTCCCAAAGAAGATATAAAATTCACTCAAACAAAACACAAATTCTTCAAGACTCAATTTTTCTTGACACCCATAGAATAAAATACCATATAATCACAAAAAAAGAAAAGAAAATTCAAGATATACCTACAAAGAAATCATCATCAATGATGTAAATATACTTCTTATTAGACACCATATAACAAAAGCAGTGAAAGCTACTTAATAAAGTTGGAAGTAGAAACTTTGTTATTAACATAATAAACGATTCATTTCCTTAACAAATTGCTATATGTAGTTTTGATGATGAGTAGTTAACTGCAAGGGACAAGGTCCCTAGATGTGTAAGGTACAGTACAACTGGCACGCACTGTACGATTTTTTTTTCTTGTGTAACAAACTTGTAGGTGCTATTTTGTACTAATTAGGACAGCTGGTCCAATGATCTTTCAGCCTTAAACATCACTCAACTATAAAAGAATAGATATGCCTTTTCATCAAGTAGTTTTTGCAAAAATAAAAGAGAGAAGAGAGGCAACAAAAACTATATTTCAAGATTTCTCAAGTATTTCTCATGTTCTTATCTTTGTAGTATGCTTAGAGAGTGAGTGAGTGTTCTTGAGTGCTAATTTGTAAAAGAATTATTCATGATATAAGAGTAATGTCTTGTTTTGTCATTGCTCGAGTGTGCTTAGGTACAGTTGCCTAAGTTTGTTATTGATTAGAGCTAATCAATGTAGAGGGTCTTTGGTAGAGTTGCCAAGATAAGCTTGTAGTAGAGTTATACAAGCGAAAAGATCTTAGAGTGAGGCTAAAATTGAGTCTGTAATCAAGAGGTTGATTATAGTGGATTTTATTGGTGCTTGTGAGGGCAAGCCATGATTTTTCCTCCCTTGAGAAAGGAGGTTTCAACATTAAATCCTGTGTCTTTTTACTCTTCCTGTACTATCTTTTGTTTTTTTGTACATCAGTATTTGTTTGCATGTGATTGACTTTGAGGAAAATGGTCCCTCACTGTGTGGTGCAACCCCTAAGGGTTATAATTATTGGTATCATAGTGAGTTTACTCTTAAAGTGTCTTGGTTAACATGGCTACTCCACCTAAACTGGAAGAAGGACAATCAACAACTAGACCACCTAGATTTAATGGACAGTATGGGTGGTGGAAAACAAGGATATTTGACTTTATTATGGCTGAGGATAGTGATCTAATGGACATTATTCTTGATGGTCCTCATGTACCTGTAAAAGAAGTCAAAGAAGGACAAATTGTAAAAATGGTTACCGAGAGCAGGAGAGAGTTCAATGATGAAGATAGAAAAAGAATTTAGAAAAAACTATAAGGAAAAGAAACTGCTTGTCTGTAGCATTGGACCAGATAAATACAATAGGATATAATCTTATGAAATAGCTAAGGAAATCTAGGACTGCTTGAAGATAGCTTATGAAGGAACTACTGATGTAAAGGATTCCAAAGTTGGCATGCTGACTACCCAGTATGAAACCTTCACCATGAAAAAAGAAAAATAATACAAAAAATGCACCCAAGATTCACTTCCATCACAAATGAACTTCACTACTTAAAGGAGGTGATTTCATTGTACAAGCAAGTGAGAAAGATTCTTAGGGTTCTGCCAAAATCCTAGGAAAGCAAAGAAGATGTTATTATTGAGGCAAGGAACCTGAAGACTCTCTCTATGGATGAGCTTATTGGAAATTTAAGGACTCATGAACTCAAAAAGCAGCAAAAACAAGAGAAAAAGGAAGGAAAGAGGGAAAAATATCTGGCACTGAGGGCATTATAATTAGACTCTCATGAAGAAGACACAGATGTTGCCTATTTGGCAAAAATAATTATGAGAGTTATTGTAACGCCCCAAAATCTAATCCCAAGATGCCACACAGTGCTCAAGGCTATGAGTAGCCCCAAGCTAACCCTTTGAGCCTGCTACTAGGTCGGAACTTTACTTTAAGATAAACTAGTCAAGAAATAATATTGTATCATACGAAAACTGAACAGAATAAACTAAAGATTCTGTCTGAATAGCAAATACTAAAAGTCTATAAATAAACTCATAGTCTGACAAGCCTCAACAACTAAAGAACTAGAGATCCATTGGGACAAACCCCCAACCAACTTAGGCTAAAATAAAAATGATAACTCAATTACTACGAAAAATGGAAATCTAAAGAAGTAGGCCCTTGAATCATGAGGACTCACCAACTATGGGAGCATAGATAGAGATTCTCGAACTACTCACGCTGCTGATACTGAGCACCTAAATCTATATTATAAAATAATGTAGCACATAGATATATATGTGGATCAATAATTTGAGAATGTACTGAGTATATGGGGGTGTAATGCGTAAGTAAAACATCATCATAATTAGAAAGTAAATGCATGCTGGATGTATATCATTCAGATAAGCTTGATGATCTAAAATATCAAAATATAAAATCATGTATAACAAATCATACTTGTAAATCTAGTGAGTCATAAGACTTAGTATTATAAAAGCTTTTCTATCATTCTTTTCTTTTGAAAATTAGTAGTTTTGGGAGCTTTGGAAATTTTGGAACTTTGGGACGTAGGGACTTTTGGACTCAAGGAGTTTCTTCTAACCAACATAAACTATGTGCGCTGACATGGAGTCCAGCGTCTTGCGCATATTAAGGAGAGTTGTTCTACCCTTCCCATTATAATAGAACCTTATCTTAAGTGATCACTATCTTAGCCCACTATGGGCATTTAAAACCTATGGTGGCTCGTAGTTCTGGGCATGAGATCTTGGAATTATACCCAACTCGGTTCTAAATACTACTCTCATACTTATTACTCAGAAATTTTAGGAAATCCACCTTAAAATAGCACAAGGGTTCGTAACTAAAACCAATTATGCTTCTCTTTGTTTTAAATCATAAACTGTATGAATAATGTCGATTCCTATGTTAGATTAGAATCAAAATATCAATCTTTTCTTTTGAAATCATTAATCAAAACTTGTCAATAGGACTTGAGATCATAATCTCCTTATAAAATCATCAATAGTACCTAGAACTCAAAGTATAAAGCTTTAACGCATAAATAATTATATCAATAATCAGATTTAAACTCCATGTCCAATAATCATCTTAAAAGCTTTCAACAATCTTAGTCAAGATAGTGGTATATAACTCATAATATGAATCTTATAATTTTAAACATGACCATATGTAAATTTCTTGCAATTGGAGCCTTAAATATCATAATAATTTCATAACCTAAAATAAGAAGGATTTGGGTATCAACCCTAACTTAAATTTCATGGGAAATCATAGAATATTTAGTAAAATTGAAATCATAATTAAGTTTTCGGCACAATGATCAAAGGTGTATCCTTCTTCAAAATCCCACATACTTTGGATGATGAACTAGATGAACAACCCTGCTTTTGAGACTCTATTTGTGCTCTTGAATGATGGTTCTTGGAATTCTTGTGTTGGGAATCTTGAATATTGAATTAACTTGGAAAAGGGATGGTGAAATATTGAGATTCTTGAGGTTGATTGTTAAAGCTTAGGGTTTTTGGTTTAGAGAAATATTGAGAAGAATCTCATAAAATGCTGGTAATAGCCTTAAATCTTATGTTTGGATGGAATTAGGGGCTGGGAAAAGTCCAAAATACCCCTTTTAACTTCTAAATGAAACTGAAAAAAATGAACTGGAGTCCCTATTTAATCGGTCACCACGACGCGCCCCTATCTGGTGGCTCACTGGAAACTAAGGAATGAGAAATTGGGGTCCTCCGCGATGTAGAGCTATCGCATTGTCCCACTGAATTTTGACACTTGGAACCTAGAACTTTAACACGACATGCCACCACTGCGGTGCCCTACAGAAATGCAATTTTCGCTTTCGGCACGATGTCCGTGATGCGCCAATTGGGAAATAGACCTCTCCGCGATGCGTCAATATTATGGACGTCCACTGGAAATTAACAAATGGGAAATTGGACCTCGCCACAATGCGCCAACATTGCGGTGGTCCACTAAAAAGTGAAAATTATGAAATTGTCCTTCACTGCGATGTGGTGACTGCCCATTTGTAACACTGTCAACTTAAAATCCTCTAACTTCTTCACCGAGTGTTGAATTTGGGCGAATTTAGTATCGATGGAAAGATTATTTTAGAAGACATCCCTTAACATTCTAGGTACGAATTTAAGCTAGAAAAAGTTTGAGGTATTACAATATCTCCCCCTTGAAAACATTCATCCTCGAATGTGGCAAGCAAAGTTGATATGCTTAAAACTGAGGCGATAACTGGCATAAACAACTAAAAACATGACTCAATTGATTGTAAATGCATGAACTATCGATGAATGGCAATATAAATATGAAACTTAGACGGAAAAGAGATGGTCTGAGAAAACTTGTTACCTTAAATTGAATCTAAATCTACAACGAAAAGATGAGGGTACTTGGTCCGCATATCTGCTTCTGCGTCCCAAGTGGCTCCCTCAATGGATTGATTTCTCCAAAGAACCTTGACTAGGGAGACTTTTTTGTTCTTAGTCTACGAGTTTGATGGTCAAGGATCTCAACTGGAATTTCTTTATAAGAGAGGCTATCATGAACCTCTGGACTTCCTAAGGGTACTACAACTGCTGGATCACTAATACACTTCTTCAACAAAGACACAATGAACACAAGATGTAAGGACAATAAATCTGTAGGCAACTGAAGCTCATATGCCACCTCTCTAACACGGATCAAAATTCGGAAGGGACCTATATAACGGGGACTAAGTTTCCCTTTCTTGTCAAATATCTTTACCCCCTTCATGGATGAAACTTTTAAATAGACTAAATTATCAAATTTAAACTCAAGATCTCTTCTTCTTACATTTGCATAAGACTTCTGACGACTCTGAGCTATTTTCAACCTTTCTCGAATCAACTGTACTTTCTCCATAGCTTCTAAAACCATATCTGGCCCTAACAACGCGGCCTCACCCACTTTAAACCATACGATAGGTGATCTACATCTGCTTCCATAAAGTGCCTCAAACGGGGCCATCTGAATGCTAGCATGAGAACTGTTGTTGTAGGCAAACTCAACCAACAGCAAATGCTCATCCCAACTACCCCTGAAATCAAGCACCCATGGTCTCAACATATCTTCTAGAGTCTGAATGGTCCTCTCTGCTTGACCATCGGTCTGAGAATGAAAAGCGTAACTAAGATGAAATTGGGTACCAAGACCCTTCTGTAAATATTTCCAAAACTAAGAGGTGAATTGAGTACCCCTATCTGAGATAATGGATAAGGGCTCTCCATGCAATCTGACTAACTCTCGAATATACAACTTAGCATAATCCTCAGTTGTATAGGACGTATGAATAAGCAAACAATGTGTTGACTTAGTCAACCTATCCACAAAAACCCAAATTGAATCATGATGACGATGCGAATGGGGTAACCCTATAATAAAATCCATATTCACCTTTTCCCACTTCCTTGAAAAACACCATTAGGCCTTTGTGCTCTACCTTAAGCTATTGAAAAGTTGCACACTTGGCTACAAACTCTGATATATCTCTCTTCATACCGCTTTACCAATAGATTTTTTGGAAATCTCGTTACATTTTAGTAGCACCAGGATGAATAGAGTAATGTGCTCTATGCGCCTTAGCCATAATCCGCTGTCTCAACTCATCTACACATGGTAAACATAGTCTACTTTAGTATCTCAGCACACCATATCCCCTTTAGGAGAAAACCTCTACTTTTTGGTCTTTAACCTGCTCCTTCAACTTAACTAAGATGGCATCCTAATATTATCTCTCCTTCTCCTCAGAAACTAAGGAAGATTCTGCACTACTCTGCACCCAAACATTACCCTCAGCTGAATCAACGAATCTAACACCCAACCTAGCCAAATGGTGCACTTCCCGAGCTAACTCTTTCTTATCATTCTCTATATAAGAAACACTACCCATAGACAATCGACTAAGGGCATCTACTAATACATTGGCCTTGCCCGGATGATGTAGCACACATATGTCATAATCTTTTAGTAGTTCTAACCATCTTATCTGATGACGATTTAACTCCCTCTGTGTAAAGACATATTCAAAACTTTTATGGTCCGTGAACACATCAACATGTACACCATATAGGTAGTGTCTCTAGATTTTCAAAGCAAACACCATAGCAGCTAATTCAAGGTCATGGAATGGATAATTCTTTTCATAAGCCTTAAGCTGCCTAGAGGCATAGGCTATGACCTTACCTTTCGACATAAAAATACAACCCAAACCAACTCTAGAGGCATTACAATACACAACAAAACCATCCGTACTATCAGGTATTGCTAAGACTGTGGCTGAAGTGAGTCTCGTCTTCAACTCCTGAAAACTCTTCTCCCAGGAATCTGACCACTGAATCTTAACCTTCTTCTGAGTCAATCGGGTCATAGGAGATGCAATGGATGAAAACATCTCAAAAAAATATCTGTAATAGCAAGCTAAACCTAAGAAATTCCTAATGTTTGATAAATAGATAGGTCTAGGCCAATTTCTTACGACTTTTGTCTTTTGGGGATCAAATCTAATACCCTCACTGGAAATAATATGATCAAGGAAAGAATCTGACCTTAGCCAAAATTCACATCTTCTAAATTTGGCGAACAACCAGTGATCTCTAAGAGTTTACAATATAATTCAGAGGTGGACTGCATGATCATCCTCACTATGAGAGTAGAGAAGAATATCATTGATAATGACTATGAAAAATATATTCAGATACTATTTGAACACTCGGTTTATCAAGTCCGTGAAAGATGCTGGGGCATTAATTAGCCTGAAGGACATGACTAGAAACTCAAAATGACCATAGCGGGTCCTGAAGGCTATCTTTGAAATATTGTATTCCCTTACTTTGAGTTGATGATAGCCGGATCTAAGGTCTATCTTTGAGAAATAACTTGCACCTTGCAGTTGGTCAAATAAGTCATTAATTCTACGAAGAGGATATTTGTTCTTGACTATGAATTTATTCAATTGTTGATAGACAATGCACATACGCAAAGAACCATCGCTCTTTCAGACGAATAGGATGGGAGCGCCCCAAGAAGAAACACTAGGTCTTAAGAAACCTTTGTCTATAAGATATTTTAGTTGCTCTTTCAACTCCTTAAGTTCGCAGGAGCCATACAATATGGAGGGATATAAATAGGCTAAGTATCAGGAAGAAGATCAATTTTGAATTCTAATTCCCTATCAGGATGTACCTCTGGCAAATTTTTAGGAAAGATATTACGAAACTCAGTAACTATACTGACTGACTGAACTATTGGTGTCTTAGACTTAATGTTTTTGACTCGAACTAGAAGATAGATGTACCCTTTAAAGATCAGCTTTCTGGCTTTAAGATAGGATATGAAATGACTCTTAGTGGATACTAAATTACCTGACCACTCAAAGGCTGGCTCATCGGGAAACTGGAACTTCAACACTCGGGTGCGACAATCTATGATGCATAACAAGAATGGAGCTAATCCATACCAAGAATAAGGTCAAAGTCAACCATGTCTAATTCTATCAAATATTCTAACATAATCTTATGAAGGACAATAATGGGACACTTTCTATAAATCCTTTTGGCAATAACTGATTCCCATACTGGTGTAGAAACCAAGAAAAGCTCAGGAATCTTTTCAGAACTTACCTCAAAATTCACAGCAACCAATGGGGTCACATAAGTAAAACTCAATGCAGGGTCTAACAACACATAAATATCAAAATGGAAGACACGAAGCATACCAGTAAAAATATCTGGGGAGCTCTTCTATTCCTGGCGGGATGGTAAAGAATAGAACCAATTCTGGTGCTGATCGCCACCGGTACTCGATGATGTGCCCTGAGGAGGGGCTGGGCGAGCTATAGGAGCTGATGCACTGGTAGCCCTTGTCTGAGGACGAACATCTCTGTTTTATTACTTAGTATACAAGTACTCTCTAATTTTATGAACTAACTTACCATAACCAAAACAACCTTTTTGTCCACCCAAGCACTCACCAAGATGAGTTCTACCACACTTAGCACATGGAGGATAATTAGGCTTACCAATTACACTATTTTAGGGCATGGACATAGAAAACTTACCCCATTTATCTTGTCTACCTCTGGGAGCAGGATCAATAACTGAAGATGGCACTAGAAATGGAGGACAATTTTGAAAATACAAGCGATTTCCCCCTACAAACCTTGACTGACCATACCATACTGTCCTGTTCTAGCCTTCTTATTTTCTCTCTCCCTTTCCTTCAAATTCTCAGCCTCAATCTGCTGGGCATGAGTCATCAACCTGGAAAGATTCATATCTCTGATAAGTATGGCAGTCCTACACTCCTTGACTACTAATCCTGACACTCTAGTAATGAACTTACTCATACTAGATCTAGTGTCAGCTATCAACTTGCGAGCATACTTATATAACTAGTTGAACTTAAGGCAGTACTCCTTCACAGTTATTGAGCCCTACCTCAGTTTGTGAACTCCTCAACCTTGGATTTCCTCAACTTATGCGAAAAGAACCATTCTATAAAAGCATCTTGGAATACCTGCCAACTCATAGGAGCTACAGTCTCACCCCTACCTTTCTTTCACATGACAACCCTATCATAAGCAATATTTTTCAACCTATACAAAGCCATTTCTACACTCTCCTCTTTAGTGACATGCGTAACTTGGGTAATCTTTTTTATCTCATTAACATACAATTAGGGATCCTAACCTACTTGTGAGCTAAAGAGTTCAGGCTGATTCATCCTCATAAAGTCACGAAGTATGGCCACAGCTAAATTACCCCCTTGTTAACATAGAACTTCAGCCTAATTATTGGCTTGAACATTAGCGGTCACATCTTAGGCTGACGCCTGAAAGGCAGCCCAAAAGTCAGCATGTCACACATTCTCATTCAGGTGATCAACAGGCTGGGGTGGTTGGTTATCATTCATATGGGCTTTCTCTGTGAGGAGGCATATTCTGTCATGAAAGAGCATAACTTAATAGCTGATAGAGATAGTTGTATGTACGATAGATTATGAAAGAAAGAGAGGATTTTCCTAAAACACTCCATAGCCTCTTGCTCATAGATGTGGCGTACTTCAGATCCATGATCGAGACTTTATGTAATATGGCTTGTCGAACTCCCTAGGACTCTTTAAATATTAGGCTTTGATACCAAGTTTTTAATGCCCCAAAATCTAATCCAAAACGTCACACGGTGCTCAAGGCTACGAGTAGTTCCAAACTAACCCTTTGAGCCAACTACTAGGTCGGAACCTTACTTTAAGATAAACTAGTTAAGAAATAATGTTGTATCATACCAAAACTAAACTAAAGATACTATCTGAATAGCAAATACTTAAACCGTATAAAGAAACTCATAGTCTGACAAGCCTCTACTACTAAAGAACTAGAGAGCCATTGGGACAGACCCCCAATTGACTCGAGCTAAACTAAAAATGATAACTCAATTACTACAAAAGCTGGAAATCTGAAGAAGTAGGCCCTCGAATCATGAGGACTCACCAACTGTGGGAGCTTAAATAGGGATACTTGAACTACTCACGCTACTGATACTAAGCACCTGAACCTACATTATAAAACAATGTAGCACATAGACATATATATGGATCAGCACTTTGAGAATGTACTAGTATATAGAGGTGTAATGCATAAGTAAGAACGCATCATAATTAGAAAGTAAATGCATGTTGGATGTATATGACTCACATAATCTTGATGATCTAAAATATTGAAATATAAAATCATGTTTAACAAATCATACTTGTAAATCTAGTGAGTCATAACACATAGTCTTATAAAAGCTATTCTATCATTCTTTTCTTTTGAAACTTAGAAGTTTTGGGAGCTTTGGAAATCTTGGAACTTTGGGTCTTAGGGACTTTGTGAGTCAGGGAGTTTCTTCTAACCGACATAAACCATGTGAGCTGACATGGAGTCCAACGTCTTGCCTTCTACACTTGCTATCAGAATAGAACCTTAACTTAAGTGATCACTATATTAGCCCATTATGGTCATTTAAAACCTATGGTGGCTCGTATTTCAGGGCATGAGACCTTGGAATCATATCCAACTCGGTGCTAACTACTACTCCCATACTTATTACTCAGAACTTTTAGGAAATCCACCTTAAAACAGCACAAGGGTTCATAAGTAAAACCAATTATGCTTCTCTTTGTTTAAAATCATAAATCACATGAATAATGTGGATTCCTGTCTTATCTTAGGATAAAAATATAAATCTTTTCTTTTGAAAGCACTAATCAAAACTTGTCAATAGAACTTGAGATCATAATCTCCTTATAAAATCATGAATAGTACTTAGACCTCAAAGTATAAAGCTTTAACTCATCAATAATTACATCAATAATCACATTTAAACTTAATGTCAAATAATCATCTTAAAAGCTTTCAACAATCTCATTCAAGATAATGGTATATAACTCATAATACAAATGTTATAATTTCAAACAAGAACATATGTAAATTTCTTTCAATTGGAGCCTTAAATATCATAATAATTGCATAAGCTAAAATAATGAGGATTTGGGAATCAAACCTAACTTAAATTTCATGGGAAATCATAGAATATTCAGTAAAATTGAAACCATAATTAAGTTTTGGGCACAAGGATGAAAGGTGTATCCTTGTTCAAAACCCCACATACCTTGGATGATGAACTAGATGAACAACCTTGCTTTTGAGACTCTATTTGTGCTCTTGAATGATAGTTCTTGGAATTATTGTGTTGGGAATCTTGAATCTTGAATTAATTTTAAAAAAGGATGGTGGAATCTTGGGATTCTTAAGGTTGATTATTTAAGCTTAGGGTTTTTGGTTGAGAAAAATCTTATAAGATGCTTGTAATAGCCTTAAATCTTGTGTTCGGATGGACTTGGGGGCAGGGAAAAGTCCAAACTAACCCTTTTAACTTCTAAAAAAAATGGAAAAAAATGAATTGCGGACCCAATTTAATAGGACACAGCGACGGGTCACTATCGCGGTGGCTCACTAGAAAGTAACGAATGAGAAATTAGGGTCCTCTGTGACGCGGAGCTATTGCATTGTCCCACTGAATTTTGACACTTGGGACCTGGAACTTCAACGATACGCACTACCATCGTGGTGCCCTATAGAAATGCCACTTTTTCCTTCGGTGCAAAGAGCCACTATTGCGTTGGACTATAGCAATTCGACAATTAGAAAAATGGACCTCTCTGTGATGCACCAATATAGCGGAGTCCACTGAAAATTGACAAATGGGAATTTGGACCTCACCGTGATGCGCCAACATCATGGTGTTTAATAGAAAGTGACAATTATGAAATACCTTCACCGCGATGCGGTGACTGCTCAGTTAGTACACTATCAACTTAAAAATACTCTAACTTCTTCACTGTGTGTCTGATTTTGGCGAATTTGGTACCGATGGAAAGCTTATTTAATTTCCCACACAATAAAAAGTTTAAATCTAGAAAATTCTATGCGAAATAAATATTAATCATTTTGGAAGACATCCCTTAATATTCTAGGAATGAATTTAAGCTAGAAAAAGTTTAGGGTATTACATAACTCCCCTTTGGGAAATTTGTCCTCGAATGTGGCTAGCGAAGTTGAGATGCTAAAAACTGAGGCCATATCTGGCATATAAAACTGAAAGCATGACTCAATTGATTGTAAATGCTTTAATAATCAAATGAATGGCTACATAAAGATGAAACTTAAACTAAAAAGAGATGGTCTGAGGAAACTTGTTACCTTAAATTGAATCTGAATCTGCAGCGAAAAGATAAGGGTACTTGGTACGCATATCTGCTTCTTTTTCCCAAGTGGCTCCCTCAACGGATTGATTTCTCCAAAGAATCTTGACTAGGGGTACTTCTTTGTTCCTTAGTATACGAGTCTGATGGTCAAGGATCTCCACTGGAATTTCTTCATGAGAGAGGCTATCATGAACCTCTGTAATTTCTAAGGGTACTACAACTACTGGATCACTAATACACTTCTTAAACAAAGACACATGGAACACAGGATGCACAAATGATAATTCTTTAGGAAACTAAAACCCATATTCCACCTCTCCGACACGACTCAAAATTTGTAAGGGACTTATATAACGGGGACTATGTTTCCATTTTTTGCCAAATATCTTTACCCCCTTTATGGGTGAAACTTTTAAATAGACTAAATCATTAACTTCAAACTCATGATATCTTCTTCTTACATCTGCATAAGACTTCTAACGACTCTGAGTTGTTTTCAACCTTCTTTGAATCAACTATACTTTCGCATAGCTTCTAATACATTATCTAGCCCTAACAACGTAGCCTCAACCACTTCATATCATCCCATAGGTGATCAACATCTCCTCCTATAAACTGCCTCAAACGGGGCCATTTGAATACTATCATGATAACTGTTATTGTAGGAAAACTCAATCAACGGCAAATGATCATCCTAACTAACCCTGAAATCAAGCACACATGCTCTCAAAATATCTTATAGAGTCTGAATGGTCCTCTCTACTTGACCATTGGTTTGAGGATGAAAAGAGAAACTAAGATGAACTAGGGTACCAAGACCCTTCTGAAAAGCTTTCAAAAATTGAGAGGTGAACTGAGTACCCCTATCAATGATAATGGACAAGGGCACTCCATACAATCTGACTAGATCTCAGATATACAACTTAGCATATTCCTCAGCTGTATAGGACGTATGAACTAGTAAGAAATGCACTGACTTAGTTAATATGTCCACAAAACCTAAATTGAATTATGATGACGATGCAAATGGGGTAACCCTGTTACAAAATCCATATTCACTTATTCCCACTTCCAAGTAGGAATACTGAACTCTTGCAAACACCACCAGGCCTTTGATACTCTACCTTAAACTATTGACAAATTACATATTTGGCTAAAAACTCTACTATATCTCTCTTTATACCGCTCCACCAATCGATTTCTCACAAATCTCGGTACATTTTAGTAGCACTAGGATGAATGGAGTAACGCACACCATGCACCTCAGCCATAATCCACTGTCTCAACTCATTTACATATGGTACACACAGTCTACTCTATTATCTCAACACACCATCTCCTTCTTAAGAGAAAACCTCTACCTTTTGGTCTTTAACCGACTTCTTCAACTTAACCAAGATAGGATCCTGGTATTATTTCTCCTTCACCTCAAAAACTATGAAACATTCTGCACTACTCTGCACCCAAATGCTACCCTCAGCTGAATCAACCAATGTAACACCCAACCTAGCCAAATG
The DNA here is from genome assembly GCF_002878395.1 of Capsicum annuum. Classification (NCBI taxonomy): domain Eukaryota; kingdom Viridiplantae; phylum Streptophyta; class Magnoliopsida; order Solanales; family Solanaceae; genus Capsicum; species Capsicum annuum. The sequence continues at coordinate 102,359,593 of NC_061116.1, read as the reverse complement.
GTGCACTTCTTGAGCTAACTCTTTCTTATCATTCTTGACATTAGCAATACTTCCCCTAGACAATCAACTAAGGGCATCTGCCACTATATTGGCCTTGCTTGGATGATACAACACACTTATGTCATAATCTTTTAGTAGTTCTAACAACCTTCTTAGATAAAGATTTAACTCCCTATGCATAAAAACATATTTCAAGCTTTTGTTGTCCATGAATACATCAACATACACACCATACAGGTAGTGTCTCCAGGTTTACAAAGCAAACACCATAGCAACTAATTCAAGATAATGGGTTCGGTAATTCTTTTTAGGAGGCTCAAGCTGTAGAGGCTATGCTATGACCTTACCTCTCTGCATCAAAAAACAACCCAAACCAACTCTAGAGGCATTACAATACACAAGAAAACCATCCGTACCATTAGGTAATGCTAAGACTAGGTCTGAAGTGAGTCGAGTTTTCAACTCCTGAAAACTCTTCTTACGGGAATTCGACCACTCAAACTTAACCTTCTTCTGAGTCATTTGGGTTATAGGAGACACAATGGATGAAAACACCTTAACAAAACATCTATAATAGATATCTAAACCCAAGAAACTCCTAATGTTTGATGAAGAGATAGGTCTAGGCTAATTTCTTACAGCTTCTGTCTTTTGGGGATCAACTCTAATACCCTCACTGGAAATAATAAAACTTAGGAAAGAACCTGACCTTAGCTAAAATTCACATTTGCTAAATTTGGCAAACAACTAGTGATCTTTAAGAGTTTGCAACATAATTCAGAGGTGGTCTGCATGATCATCCTCACTACGAGAGTAGACAAGAATATCATCGATAAAGACTGTGAAAAACATGTTCACATATTGTTTGAACACTCAGTTCATCCAATCTATCAAAGTTGCTGGGACATTAGTTAGCCCAAAGGACATGACTAGAAACTCAAAATGACCATAGTTGGTCATGAAGGCTATCTTTGGAATATTGTATTCCCTTACTTTAAGTTGATGATAGCCGGATCTAAGGTCTATCTTTGAGAAATAACTTGCACCTTGGTGTTGGTCAAATAAGTTGTCAATTCTAGGAAGAGGATATTTGTTCTTAGCTGTGACTTTATTCAATTTATGATAGTCAATGCACATATTCAAAGAACCATCTTTATTTCAGATGAATAGGATAGGAGCACCCCAAGAAGAAACACTAGGTCTTATGAAACCTTTATCTAGAAGATCTATGAGTTGCTCTTTAAATGCATTAAGTTCGATAGGAGCCATATGATATGGAGGGATGGAATTAGGCTGAGTATCAAGAAGAAGATCAATTCTAAATTCCATTTCCCTATCGGGAGGTACCTCTGGCAAATCTTCAGGAAAGACATCAGGAAACTCATTAACTATACTGACCGACTGAACTGTTGGAGTGTCCGACTTAATGTATTTGATTCGAACTAGATGATAGATGCACCCTTTAGAGACCATCTTTCTGGATTTAAGATAAGATATGAAATGACTCTCAGGAGACACTGAATTACCTAACCACTCAAAGGCTAGCTCATCGGGAAATTAAAACTTCCCCACATGAGTACAACAATATATAGATGTATAATAAAAATGGAGCCAATCCATACCAAGAATAAGGTCAAATTCAACCATGTATAATTATTTCAAATCTTCTAACATGATCTTATGAAGGACAATAATGGGACACTTTCTATAAATCCTTTGGGTAGCAACTAATTCCCCTACTAGTGTAGAAACCAAGAAAGGCTCAGGGATCTTTTCAAAATTTATCTCAAAATTCAGAGCAACCAATGAGGTCACATAAAAGAAACTCAACCCAGGGTCTAACAACACATAAACATCAAAATGGAAGACACGAAGCATACTAGGAAAAATATTTGGGGAGCTCTCCTGCACCTGGCGGGATGCACCCTGAGGAGGGGCTGGGTGAGCTACAGGAACTGGTGTACTGGTAGCCCCTGTCTGAGGACGAACATCTCTGTTTCCCTTCTTAGCCTACAGGCACTCTCAAATTCCATGACCTAACTTGCCAAACCAAAAAACCTTTTTGTCTAGCCAAGCACTCACCAAGATGAATTCTACCACACTTAGCACATGGAGGATAATTGGGCTTACCGCTCACACTATTCTGGGGCCTAGACATAGAAGACTTACTCCACTAATCCTATCTACCTCTGGGAGCGGGAGAACTAGCTAAATATGGCACTGGTAATGGCAGAAGATTCTAAAACTGCGAGCAATTTTCCCCTGCAGACCTTGACTGACCATACTTAAACTATCCTATTCTAACCTTCTTATTTCTTTTCTCCCTTTCCTTCAATTTCTCAGCCTCGATCTGCTGGGAATGAGTCATCAACCTAGCAAGATCCATATCTCTGATAAGCATGGCAGTCCTACACTCCTTGACTATAAATTCTGACACTCCAGTAACAAACTTACTCATACTAGATATGGTGGCAGCTATGAACTCAGGAGCATACTTAGATAACTGGTTGAACATAAGGAAGTACTCTTTCACAGTCATTGAGCCATACCTTAGTTCATGAACTCCTCAACCTTGGCTTCCCGTAACTCACATGGAAAGAACCTATCTCAAAAAGCATGTTGGAATACCTGCCAACTTATGGGAGCTCCATTCTCACCCCTACCTTTTTTCTATATGATAGCCCTATCATAAGAAATATTTTTCAACCTATACGAAGAAATTCTACACTCTCCTCTTCAGTGACATGCATAACTTAGAGATCTTTTTAAACTCATGAAGATACAATTGGGGGTCCTAACCTACTTTTGACCCAAAGAATTCAGGCAAATTCATCCACATAAAGCCATGAAGTCAGGCTGCAGCTAAATCACCCTCTTGTTGACACAGAACTGCAGCCTGATTATTGGCTTGAACATTAGCAGTCACATCTTGGGTTAACGCCTAAAAGGTAGCCCGAAATTCCACATGCGACACATTTTCATTCAGGGGATCAACAGGCTAGGGTGGTTGGTTATCATTCCTATGGGCATTTGTTTATGAGGAGGCATATTCTATCCTAAAAGAACATGAGTTAATAGCAGACAGAGATAGTTGTAAGCACAATAGATTATGAAATAAAGAGAGGATTTTCCTAAAATACTCTATTTTCTCTTGCTCATAGATATAGACTACTTCAGACCCATGATCAAGACTCTATGTAATGCGGCTTATCTGACTCCCTAGGACTCTTTTAACCTAACTCCCTAGGACTCTTTCAACCTTAGGCTTTAATTCCAAGTTCTTAACGCCCCAAAATCTGATCCCAAGATGTCACACGGTGGTCAAGGCTATGAGTATCCCCAAGCTAACCCTTTAAGCCAGCTACTAGGTCAGAACCTTACTTTTAGATAAACTAGTTAAGAAATAATATTGTACCATACCAAAACTAAACTGAAGATACTATCTGAATAGCAAATACTGAAAGTCTAAATAAAATCATAGTTCGATGAGCCTTTAATACTAAAGAACTAGAGAGCCATTGGGATATACCCTCAACTGACTTGAGCTAAACTGAAAATGATAACTCAATTATTATGAAAGCCAGAAATCTGATGAAGTAGGCCCGTGAATCATGAGGAATCACCAACTATAGGAGCATAGATAGAGATACTCGAACTCTCATATTGCTGATACTGAGCACCTGAACCTACATTATAAAACAATGTAGCACATAGACATATATGTGGATCACCACTTTGAGAATGTACTAAGTATATGGGGGTATAATGCATAAGTAAGACATCACCATAATTCGAAAGTAAATGCATGTTGGATGTATATGACTCACATAAGCTTGATGATCTAAAATATAAAATCATGTATAACAAATCATACTTGTAAATCTAGTGAATCATAGCACTTAGTTTTATAAAACCTTTTCTATCATTCTTTTCTTTTGAAACTTAGAAGTTTTGGGAGCTTTGGAAATCTTAAAACTTTGGAACTTAGGGACTTTGGGACTCAGGGAGTTTCTTCTTACCAATATAAACCATGTGAGTTGACATGGAGTCCAATGTTTTGCCTACGTTAGGGAGAGTTGTTCTACCCTTGCCATCGAAATAGAACCATAACTTAAGTGATCACTATCTTAGCCCACTATGGGCATTTAAAACCTACAGTGGCTCGTAGTTCTAGGGCATGAGACCTTAGAATCATACCCAACTCGCTGCTAAATACTACTCCCATACTTGTTGCTTAGAACTTTTAGGAAATCCACCTTAAAAAGCACTAGGGTTCATAATTAAACCAAACATGTTTCTCTTTGTTTTAAATCATAAACCGTATGAATAATGTAGATTCCTATCTTAGCGTAGGATCAAAATATCAATCTTTTATTTTGAAAGCACTAATCAAAACTTCTAAATAGGACTTGAGATCATAATCTCTATTTAAAATCATCAATAGTACTTAGAACTCAAAGTATAAAGCTTTAACTTATCAATAATCAGATTTAAACTTTATGCCCAATAATCATCTTAAAATCTTTCAACAATCTCTATCAAGATAATGGTATATAACTCATAATACGAATCTTATCATTTCAAACATGAACATATGTAAATTTCTTGCAATTGGAGCCTTAAATATCATAATAATTTCATAAGCTAAAATAATAAGGATTTGGGTATGAACTCTAACTTAAATTTCATGGGAAATCATAGAATATTCAGTAAAATTAAAACCATAATTAAGTTTTGGGCACAAGGATAAAAGGTGTATCCTTGTTCAAAACCCCACATATCTTGGATGATGAACTAGATGAACAACCTTGCTTTTGAAACCCTATTTGTTCTCTTGAATGATGCTTTTTGGAATTCTTGTGTTGGGAATCTTGAATTAATTTGGAAAAAGGATGGTGAAATTTTGGAATTCTTGAGGTTGATTGTTGAAGCTTAGGATTTTCGGTTGAGAGAAATCTTGAGAAAAATCTCATAAGATGCTTGTAATAGCCTTAAATCTTGTGTTTGGATGGAATTGGGGGCTGGGAAAAGTCCAAAAAAACCCTTTTAACTTCTAAACAAAACTGAAAAAAATGAACTGGGGTCCAAATTCAACGGGCCACCACGACGCGCCACTATCGTGGTGGCTTATAAAAAACTGATGAATGAGAAATTAGGGTCCTCCGCGACACGGAGCTATTCCGTCGTCCCATTAGATTTTTACACTTGGGACCTTGAACTTCAAGCGACATGCCTCCATCACGGTGTCCTATAGAAATGTCATTTTAGCCTTCAGCGTGACACGCCACTATCGCGTTGGTCTACTGGAATTCAAAAATTGGGAAAATAGACCTCTCCGAAATACACCAATATCGTGGAGGTCCACTAGAAATTAACAAATGGGAATTTAAAGCTCATCGTGACAAGCCAACATCACGGTGTTCCACTGAAAAGTGACAATTATGAAATTGTCTTTCACCGCGACATGGTGACTGCCCAATTGGCACACTGTCAACTTAAAAATACTCTAACTTCTTCACCGAGTATCGGAGTTGAGCAAATTTGGTATTGATGGAAAGTTTATTTATTTTCCCACACAATGAAAAGTTTAAATCTAACCAATCTAACACCCAACCTAGCTAGATAGTGAACTTCCCAACCTATTTCTTTCTTATCATTCTCCACGTGAGCAATACTACCCATAGACAATCGACTAAGGGCGTCTGCCACTACATTGGCCTTGCTCGAATGATACAACACTCTTATGTCATAATCTTTCAGCAGTTCTAACCACCTTCTTAGATAGTGATTTAACTCCCTCTGCATAAACACATATTGCAAGCTTTTGTGGTCCATGAACACATCAACATACACACCATACAGGTAGTGTCTCTAGATTTTCAAAGCAAAAACCATAGCAGGTAATTCAAGATCATGGGTTAGGTAATTCTTTATATGAGGCTTAAGCTGCCTAGAGGAATAGGCTATGACCTTACCTCTCTACATCAAAAAACAACCTAAACCAACTCTAGAGGCATTACAAAACACAACAAAACCATCTATTCCATCAGTTAATGCTAAGACTAGGGCTGAAGTGAGTCGAGTCTTCAACTCTTGAAAACTCTTATCGCAAGAATCTGACCACTCGAACATAACCTTCTTCTAAGTAAATTGGGTCATAGGAGAAGCAATGGATGAATACTCCTCAATAAAACATCTATAATAGCCAGCTAAATCTAAGAAACTCCTAATGTCGGATAAAGAGATAGGTCTAGGCCAATTTCTTATGGGTTCTGTCTTTTAGGGATAAACTCTAATACCCTCACTGGAAATAATATGACAAAGGAAAGAAAATAACCTTAGCCAATATTCAAATTTGCTAAATTTGGCAAACAACTGGTGATCTCTAATAGTTTGCAACATAATTCGGAGATATTCTACATGATCATCCTCATTACGAGAGTAGATAAGAATATCATCAATAAAGACTATTATAAACATGTCCAAATATTGTTTGAACACTTGGTTCATCAAGTCCATGAAAGATGTTGGGGCATTGGTTAGCCTGAAAGACATGACTAGAAACTCAAAATGACCATAGCGGGTCCTGAAGGTTGTTTTCAGAATATTGCATTCCCTTACTTTGAGTTGATGATAGCCGGATTTAAGGTCTATCTTTGATAAATAACTTTCACCTTGGAGTTGATCAAATAAGTCATCAATTCTAGAAAGAGGATATTTTTTCTAGACTATGACTTTATTCAATTGATAATAGTCAACGCACATACATAAAGAACCATCTTTCTTTTAGACGAATAGGAGGGGAGTGCCCTAAGGAGAAACACTAGGTCTTATGAAACCTTTGTCTAGAAGATCTTTGGGTTGCTTTTTCAAATCCTTATGTTCAGCAGGATCCATACAATATGGAGGAATAGGAATAGGCTGAGTATCAGGAAGAAGATCAATTTTGAATTCTATTTTTCTATCGAGGGGTACCTCTGGAAAATCTTCAGGAAAGACATCAGGAAACTCATTAACTATACTGACTGACTGAACTGTTGGAGTCTCAGACTTAATGTCTTTGACTCAAACTAGATGATAGATACACCCTTTAGAGATTAGTTTTCTGGCTTTAAGATAGGATATAAAATGACTCTTGGAAGACACTGAATTACCTGACCACTCAAAGGCTGGCTCATTGGGAAACTAATACTTCACCACTCGGGTATGACAATCTGTGGATGCATAACAAGAATAAAGTCAATCCATACCAAGAATAAGGTCGAATTCAACTATGTCTAATTCTATCAAATCTGCTAACATGATCTTATGAAAGACAATAATGGGACACTTTCTATAAATCCTTTTGGAAACAACTAATTCCCCTACAGGTGTAGAAACCACGAAAGGCTCATGGATCTTCTTAGAACTTATCTCAAAATTCACAGCAACAAACGGGGTCAAATAAGAGAAACTCAACCCAGGGTCTAACAACACATAAACATAAAATTGGAAGACACGAAGCATACCAGTAATAATATCTGAAGAGCTCTCCTACTTCTAGTGGAATGGTAAAGCATAGAATCGATTTTGGTACTAACTGCCACCGGTAGTGGATGGTGCTCCCTAAGGAGGGGTTTGGTGAGCTATAGGAGCTAGTGCACTAGTAGCCCCTATCTGAGGAGAAACATCTTTGTTTCCCTACTGTTCATACAAGCACTCTCTAATTCTATAACCTAACTTCCCACAACCAAAACAATCCTTTTGTCCAGGCAACCACCCACAAGGATGAGTTATACCATACTTAGCATATGGAGGATAATTGGGCTTGCAACTCACACTATTCTAGGGCCTGGACATAGAAGACTTACCCTACTGCTCCTATCTACCTCTGGGAGCCGAAGCACTAGCTAAAGATGGTGCTAGAAATGGCGGATAATTCTAAAACTATGAGCGATTTTGCTCTATAGACCTTGAATGACCATACTCAAACTGTCCTATTCTAGCCTTTTTATTTCCACTCTCTCTTACCTTTAATTTCTCAGCGTCGATCTATTGGGCATGAGTCATTAACCTAGCTATATCCATATCTCTGATAAGCATGGCAGTCCTACACTTCTTGACTACCAATCCCGACACTCCAGTAACGAACTTACTCACACAAGATCTATTTTCAGCTATTAACTTAAGAGTATACTTATATAACTGGTTAAACATAAGGCAGTACTCTTTCACAGTCATTGAGCCCTGCCTCAAGTTCATGAACTCCTCAACCTTGGCTTTCCACAACTCATGCAGAAAGAACCTATCTAGAAAAGCATCTTGGAATACCTTCTAACTCATGGGAGCTACATTATCACCCCTACCTTTCTTTCACATGACAACCCTATCATAAGCAACATCTTTCAACCTATATGAAGCCAATTCTACACTCTCCTCTTTAGTGACATGCATAACTTGGGTGATCTTTTTCACCTCTTCAAGATACAATTAGGGGTCTTCACCTACTTGTGAACTAAAGAATTCAGGTGGATTAATCCTCATAAAATAATAAAGTCTGGCAACAGCTAAACTACCCCCTTATTGATGTAAAACTACAGCCTGATTATTAGCTTGAACATTAGCGATCACAGCTTGGGCTAACGCCTGAAAGGCAGCCTGAAATTTGACATGTAACATGTTCTCACATTTGATAACTCAATTACTATGAAAGCTAAAAATTTAAAGAATTAGGCCCTCAAATCATGAGGACTCACCAACTGTGGGAGCATAGATAGAGATGGTCAAACTAATCACACTATTGATACTGAGCACCTGAACCTACATTATAAAATAATATAGCATATAAACATATATGTGGATCAGCACTTTGAGAATATACTGAGTATATGGGGGTGTAAATGCATAAGTAAGACATCATCATAATTAGAAAGTAAATGCATGTTAGATGTATATGACTAACATAAGCTTGATGATCTAAAATATCAAAATATAAAATCATTTATAACAAATTATACTTGTAAATATAGTGAGTCATAACACTTAGTCATATAAAAGCTTTTCAATCATTCTTTTCTTTTAAAACATAGAAGTTTTGGTAGCTTTGGAAATCTTGGAACTGTTGGACTTAGGGACTTTGGTACTCAAGGAGTTTCTTCTAACCGACATAAACGATGTGATCTAACATGGAGTTCAACGTCTTGCCCACATTGGGGAGATCTGTTCTACCCTTGCCATTAGAATAGAACCTTAACTTAAGTGGTCACAATCTTAGCCCACTATGGGGGTTTAAAACCTACGTTGGCTCGTAGTTCTGAGGCATAAGACCTTGGAATCATAACCAACTCGGTGCTAAATACTACTCTCATACTTATTGCTCATAACTTTTAGGAAATCCACCTTAAAATATCTTAAGGGTTCATAATTAAAACCAATTATACTTTTCATTGTTTTAAATCATAAACCGTAAGAATAATGTGGATTTGTATCTTAGCTTAGGATCAAAATAGCAATCTTTTATTTTGAAAGCACTGATAAAAACTTGTCAATAGGACTTGAGATCATAATCTCCTTATAAAATAATTAATAGTACTTAGAACTCAAAGTAACTTCATGCCCAATAATCTTCTTAAAATATTTCAACAATCTCAGTCAACATAATGGTATATAACTCGTAATACAAATCTTATAATTTCAAACATGAACATATGTAAATTTCTTGCAATTGGAGCCTTAAATATCAAAATAATTTCATAAGCTAAAATAATAAGGATTTGGGTATCAACCCTAACTTAAATTTCATGGGAAATAATAGAATATTCAGTAAAATTGAAACCATAATTAAGTTTTGGGTACATGGATGAAAGGTGTATCCTTGTTCAAAACCCCACATACCTTGGATGATGAACTAGATGAACAACCTTACTTTTAAGTCTCTATTTGTGATCTTAAATGATGGTTCTTGGAATTCTCGTGTTGGAAATCTTGAATCTTGATTTAATTTGAAAAAATGATGGTGGAATATTGGGATTATTAAGGTTGATTGTTTAAGCTTAGGGTTTTTGGTTGAGAGAAATCTTGAGAAAAATCTCATAAGATGCTTGTAATAGCCTTAAATCTTGTGTTTGGATGGAATTAGGGGCTTAGAAAAGTCCAAAATACCCCTTTTAACTTCTAAACAAAACTAAAAAATGATTTGGGGTCCTGATTTAATAGGCCACCACGATGCGGCACTATTGTTGTAATACCCCGGGAAATTTTTCGTTGAAATTTTATGCGTAAATATGTTGGGTTCTATCTTCTAGAATGAATTATAAATTTTTCATATGGAATGTCTTAGATTATGACCCACCATTATGTAGAGTATCGAATAAGCTTTTCAACAATATGTGGATCATCCAAAACGGACGCCCGAGCGACGAGTTATGAACATTCCGATCAAACCATGAATAGTAGTGAACAGTAAAACGTGCAGGAAAAAGTACTGAGGCCTGGCGTATTTTTTCTCCAACTTTAAATGATCATAGCTCCTTGTAAACAATGATCTGGGTAAGATACTATATATCAACTGAAAGATATGAGAGTCCTCTTTCTAATGAAATTGGTTTCATCCAATTTGGATATCGGAGTAAAACGTTATGGTTGATCTACTTCAGACTATCAAAACAGTCCACCAAAGGACAGATTCGAGAATTATGTGATTTTTAGGGGCATTTTGGTCATTCCCCCTCACCCAAAATCCGTTCAAACTCTATATTAAAGCCTATTAGAAGACTTATATGTTATATTTCATCAAATTCCTTTAAAAAGAAAATCCTAAGCTCCTACATCCAACTTCAAGAACCTCCAAAGTTCACCATTAATTCTGCAAATTTATTCAAGATTCCAAGTTCCTAGTTCAAGAACTCCAAGAACCATCATTCAAAGGCACAATTAACATCTCAAAAACGAGTATCAATCTAAAGCTCATCATTCAAGGTATGTGGGGTTTTTCAACAAGTACTCTCTTTCGTTCTTGTGCCCAAAAGTAATTTTCTTTACAAAGGCATGATTTTTATTTGATTTTTATGAATTTAAAGCATGAACCCATATCTTATGATGATTATTATGAAATCTTGATGTTTATGATTTTGAAATATGAATTTACATGTGTGGAGATATAAAGCATGAATCTTGAATGATATTTATCATGATTTTGATATTTAGGTCATGAATCCCTATTGAAAATTGTGTTTTCTTGAGAAAATGTGTGTTATAAGCATATTGATGTTGAATATTTGAGATATTTTGAATGATTTGACCTTTTGGTCTTAATGGAGTTATTTTGAACTCAAGTGTAAAAGAAATCCACAACGTGGTTGATTTTGATAGATGGGAAGCATGATGGCTCCCGATGTATATTTATATATTACTGAAATTGTTTTATTATTGATTGTCTTTGAAATGATCTGAGCTAAGTCTAGGAGAAATCTTTAGCACCGAGTGGGAGGTATAAAGCAACCTTACTTCCCTAGAACTACGTGCCCCCATAGGAGTGAGCCTGAGGCTGATTTATATAGTGATCACTAGTTTGTGTGGATTTGATATCGATTGTCCTACTCTGATGGCATGGATAGGACGGCTCTCCCCAATGTGGGTTGTACTTTGGACTCCATGTAGCTCACATGGTTTATGTCAGTTATAGGATCTCCCAGTGTGTGTGTGTTTCGTTGTGTCTATGGTGAATGGTGAAGTGATTTGAAAGTGGAATTGTGAAATTTATTCTTTTGAAAGATTTAAATGATATTTACATTATGAGAATTGATATTCTTGATGAACTGAAAGTGATTGACAAATTATATGATGACTCACATGTGTTATTATACTTATTTCATCCTCTCATGATTATGATGATTTTCTTCGGGCTATGTGAGTCTTTCATACATCCTACATATTTATTATAAATATTTATGATGATGATGTTTATACAACTGCATACACCCCCATATACTCGGTTCCTTTTCATGGTACTAACCCACATCTTTAGATGTGGGCTGCATTTTCTAGGAATATAGGTTCAGGTGCTCAGTTCCAGGTTTGGCAGTGATTCTTCAAGCACGTTGTTCTATATCTTCTATTGTGGTGAGTCCTCATGTTTCGAGAACGTGATGTCTGATGTTGGTTTCACAGAATCGTTTATATTTGATAACTGAGTATGAGTCAGTTGGGGCATGTCTCAATGGCTTGTTGGTTTCATTGATTTTCTTAGAGACTCGTCAGACTAGTATAGATGTTGAGAGTTGACTAATAATTCATATTTTGTTATATTTCTGAAATTCTTTTATTTTTGGGCAAGATTACTTTGTTGATATTTAAGGGTTATTTATGGAAACCTCGTTGATTTGTGTTAAACTGAATGAAAATGGCTCAAAAGGTTAGCTTGGGGATACTCGTAGCTTTAAGCACTGTGTGACGCTCCAGGACCTATTTTCTAGGGCGTTACAATCATGGTAGCTCACTGGAATCTGATGAATGGGAAATTAGGGTCCTCCACAATGCGGAGCTATCGCGTTGTCCCACTAGATTTTGATACTTAGGACCTAAAACTTTAATGCAAAATGCCACCATTACGGTGCCCTATAGAAATGGCATTTTGAACTTTGGCGCGATACACCACTATCGCGTTGGGTAGCTGGAATTCGACAATTGGGAAAATGGACCTCTCCGTGATGCACTAATATTGCGGAGGTCCACGAAAAATTGACAAATGAGAATTTAGACCTTGCCACGATGCTCCGACATTGCAATGGTCCATTGGAAAGTGATAATTATGAAATTGTCCTTCACCGCGATGCAGTGACTGCCCAGTTGGCATACTGTCAACTTAAAAATGCTCTAACTTCTTCACTGAGTGTCGGATTGGTCAAATTTGGTATCAATGAAAAGCCTATTTAACTTCCCACACAATGAAAAGTTTACATCTATAAAATTCTATGTGAAACAAATATTATTCATTTTGGAATACATCCCTTATCATTCTAGGAATGAATTTAAGCTAGAAAAAGTTTGAGGTATTACATCTATAATGAAAAGCGGCCAGTTTCAAAGAAGTGGAAGTGGTAGTAAAAAGGGAGCAATTTTGGAGGTTTGACACAAATATCGGAGTCCAGAGCATTTTATTAAGGATTGTCTAATGCACAAATTAGTTTATCAGGAATATCTCTCGACTGGTGGTGACAAAGGAAAGAAAAGGGACTAAGTCCTTGTAAAATTAAGCCAAAAGGTTGCAGCTGATTATGCAGTAAGGCGGGCTCTATAAATATGGGAATATTACTCTAGTGAATCTGAGAAAGATAGGAAAAGGAATATATTTTCATGCAGGCAGTGGAGAATGAGAAAATGACCTTTGATTCCTTATTTACTTTTATGGAAAACACTGAAGATGAAGAAGAAAATAAGGTAACACTTTCTGATATTAAAGAAAATTTAGAGAATTACTCTACTAGAAAAATAAATAAACTTTCCAATGTGTTGATTGATTCCATGTGTGAAATGACTAATGAAAAAATTACTTTGGAAAAAAAGGTAGAAAATGAAGAGCTTGAGTTGATAGCTCTAATCCTTTAGATATATGAAGCCGAGGAACTTATTACAAAGCTGAAATCTAAAAATTTAAGCTTAGTTAATTAACTTGAGAAACCAAACAGTGTATATGATAAAGAGAAAAATAATGTTCTTGAAGGAAAGATAGAAGATTGGGAGGTAGAATTGATAGCTTTGACTCTCCAGATATCTAAAACTGAGTAATAGGTTGCTAAGCTCAAATTTGAAAATTTGAGCATGGTAAGTCAACTAGAGAAAGAAGATGCTTCTAAGAGTAAGGGGAAGAAATAAGCATCAAAGTTTAAGATTGATCTTGAAGAAAAATTAGAGGATTCTCAAAAGTGTCCTATGTCTGTACTCCAGAAGAATGAAGAGTTAGAGGGGAACTCGTATGTCTGAAGGAAGAACTTAAAAAATCTCTACAATAGACTATATCCTCCCAGATCCTTTTTAACTTAACTAGTCAAGGTGATAATAATGGGAAGGGTCTTCATTATCAAGAAGGAAACCAACTTCATGAGTCTCAAGGGAAGGTTGCTTATGATGCTAAGAACAAGGTCCACAAGCCTCTATATACTTATTATGGAAGAGATGGGCATACTAAAGAAATTGTCAAAGCTGGATTAGAACTAGAATGAATGATTCCAGATACATTCTGTATGGGAATGCACATTCTATGGGTTTCAAGCCACAAAAAATTATGAAAATTAACTCTCTACATAGATGGACTAGAAGGACTTGATCACTCCATTATCCTACTACGGGGAACTCATACTCAAGTGAGTTCCTAAATCTGACAAGTAATCATGGTTTCAAGAATGAGTAAGAGAATTACATCCAGAAATGATCATTAAAAATAAGTGATAAAAGGCTCAATGTTAAAATGTCTAACAGTATTCTTTCTCTCAAAGACATTTCAAGATCGAAGTGTCTTAGGTGAAATATTCTACTTCAACGCACCCGATCCATGGCAGAATATAGCTAAAAATCTCCATGACAAGAAGAAACCCTATGGATTGAAGAAATAAGAGGCAAAAGGATGAATAATTCATATAAGAATGATGATGATTAAAAGTTCCAATCATTAATCTCATCTTAAGTAGAGGATCAAAAAAAATAGGTCATGTCAAATCCTCAGGGACCTGGTCCCAAGGAAACTCATATAAGAAGAAGAAGAAGCTTCAATAGTATGAACAAAGTCGAGTCTGGGACCTGATCCTCAGACATACACTAAGAACAGGCTGTGGAATAAGAAGGGTGCATAAAGGCAAAAGGCTAAAGAAGGATTGATCTAATCAACCTGACCTATCTTATGATTCAGTATTTCCACTCAAATTGTCTATACATAGAAGACAGGTATTTATGATAAGGTAGGTGCATTTTAGTCCAACTCAATACGATACCATTGTAGGTCTACACCCATAAGGACAACTTTAAGAGAAAACAACTGAAGCAATCACAAGTTGAGAATTCACTCAAGAAAGAGAGGGACCTAGTCCTGTCTATCAGGTTTGTACCAAAATAATGTGCCTTAAAAATTTATAAAACTTCTATTTTAAAAAGTCATATTTTCTCTCCTAACTAAACAAAATCTATCAATCCACGACAAATGTGAAGAGACATAAAATACCTTACTCATCAGTCCTTCTGAAATTCCTAAAATCCTTAGTAAAACCATTACAGTTGAACCTCTAGACTCCAGTAAAAATCTTGATGAGTCAACTTTTGATGTTGACTTAAATCACGAATCTAACTCAGAAATTGAACAAGAAATTTCTCAATCAAAATATCCCCCTTACTTAGTAAAACAGAATTATCTAATGCTCTTCAAATCCATGCTCTTTCTGAGGAATTGAAAGTTAATAAATTTTTTGAGAATTTGCAAGAACCTAGTTCTCCTATTCCCTCTTATTCAAACCTTATATTTTCCCAGATGGTTGATGAAAAAAATTCTATAAAGAAGTATGATCCATTCAGTAGCCTAAATTGGATAGCTAAAAATTTATTTTTACTTGAATATGATTCCAAAGAAATTTCTGTAGGTGGGGAAGAGAAAATAACATGAGAAAAGGATGATTTGAAAAGGAATAGGGCATTTGTATTAGTTTTAAATAAGGAAAATGATTCTTATATTTCATGATGATGAAAGTACCAGGTCTTCTGATTCAAAATCTTATAGTCCTGGTGTAAGCAAGAAGAAGCACATAGATGTGAAAAGAAAGAAAGTCTCTAAGGGACCTAGTCCCAAGAAGAGAAAAATTAATAAGAAAGAAGATCCAAGAGTGATCCCAAAATAAAGAAAAAAATAAAATGAAAAGAAGGAAATTTCTAGAGAAAAAAGGATTGGAAACTTTAGAATTCACAAAGTTTTGTCGGGAAGAGTTTTTAATCCTAGAATTTCTGAGAAACCAGGGATGATAAAGTTGATAGCATATGTTAGGCATCGAGTATGGTTATATTTATTTGAGGAAACATCACAAATGATTTTTGAAAATGAGATATGGAAATTTTACTACACCATGGAATTCTTAGAAGATAAGTTAAGATTGAAGGCCCAGGTGCCACTGAGGAACTGGAAGTAGAAAATGCAAAGTTAAACGCTCAAGGAAAAGGTTGGAAAACTAAATGGTGAGATTCAAGGGTTAAATATTGAAGTTAAAACTCTCACCAAATAATTGTTGGATGCTCATGCTGCTGAGGCTGTAGAATAGAAATGTTTCTAAAATCACTCTCCTCTAAATCCCCTTCTACCTGAGTATGAGTGTGTCAGTCTCTTGTGTCAGTTTTTGGTCCTTTATTCTCTTGTGGCGTTTAAAAGATAGTTATTTGTTGATTTTTTTGGTATATGGTATTGGTACTTAACTACGTAAAAATGAATGAATTTTGATTTGTGTACTTGACCTGTTCTCTTTTTTAAAACTGTTTTACATGTTAGTGTTGCCCCGGTGGCCATGAATTAACTAATATATGCCTATTTTACTCTTCGATTATAGTTATTTCTTTTCAATGATGCCAAAAGAGGGAATACGGACTTCATGTGTAAGTTTCTCATGGGTTCATATGTAAGGTGTTCATATGTAGTGCATGTTGATAGGAGAAGTAAGTAATATGCTAAAGTGATGTGATAAGTGAATGATAAGGCACAATGATAGAAAAAGCAAGTAATTGGTTTTTTCTGCAAATGACAACAAGGGACCAGGTCCTTGTGTTGCATGACGAAGAAAGTATGATGATAGGGGGAACATTCATTTTCAAATGGTAATCACACTAATTAAATGTGATAAATGTACATTGATGCTCAAAATTGTATGGTTGGTTTTTCATCATCAAAAGGGGGGGAAATTGCTATATATAGTTTTGATGATGAGCATCTAACTACAAGTCAGTACAACTGGCATACGTTGTCTACACAACTTTGTTGTCTTGTGTAACAAACTTCCAGGTGTTATTTTGTACTTATTAGGATAGCTAATACAATGATCTTTCAACCCTAATCATCCCTAAACTATAAAAGAAAATAGACACCTCTTCATCGAATGGTTTTTCCAAAAATCAAAGTGTGAAGAGAGGTAGCAAAAACTCTATTTCAGGATTGCTCAAGTATTACTCATGTTCTTTTCTTTATAGTATGTTTAGAGAGTGATGGAGTATTCTTTAGTGATGATTTATAAAAGAAGTACTTATGCTATAAGAGTAATGTCTTATTTTGTCGTTGCTCAAGTGCGCTTAGGTAGAGTTGCCTAAGTTTATTATTGATCAGAGTTAATCAGTGTAAAGGGTCCTTAGTAGAGTTGACAAGATGAGCTTGTAGTAGAGTTATTATAAGTGAAAGGAGTCTAGAGTTAGGATGAAATCGAGTCTGTTATCAAGAGGTTGATTATAGTGAATTTTGTTGGTGCTAGTGAGGGAAATCCATGGTTCTTCCTCCCTTGAGCAAGGAGGTTTCGACGTTAAATATTGTGCGTTTTTACTCTTCCTGCACTATCTTTTATTTTCCTGCACATTAATGTTTGTTTGCCAGTGATTGACTTTGAAGGACCTGATCTCTCACTATGTGGTGCACCCCTAAGGGTTTCAACAAAATTCACCCCATTTGGTTGGATCATCAACTATAATTCTTCCTTCACTATATAGAAATCCCAATCCACTATGACTTTTTATTGCAGTTATGGTCCCATAATCTTTCTTTCAAACTTTTAGTTTAGAATTAATATGTGGTGCTGATCTTAACCCATAGTTAGGATGTATTTTTCATAAATTACACTTTAATTTCATTGTATATCCAGGCCTAAAGGTGACGTTATCTGCTTTCCAACCTTTAGCACACAAATCCTTTAAAGCATCAATAAGAGTACGTTCTTCTTCTAGTGTCCATGACCTTCAAGACTGAGGTGTTGGTATACTTGACCTTTTTTATGCTTGCTAAGAAGATGATGTGCGATTATTCATTTTATCAATATGATCTTTGAGTGAAACTAACCAGGTAAACAAAACAGTGAGGAATAAGTAAGTATTTTCTATTTGCGATCACATAATTAAGAACATTAATAAGAAGATGTGGAAGTAGATTTTAGAAAAATTTGTAGAGTCGTACAATTCACTAAATGAAGTTTCATTTACTAGTTCAGAAAGGAGGTAGTCTACTACTAAATAAATTGAATAAAAAATACCAAGACATCACAAAACAAAGTACTGTAGGTAAAATGCAAATTTTAAATATCCATTAAAATGACGTAGTTTTAGTAGTTTGAGCACTCATACAATTGCAGTAGTGCAAGCGGATAATAAAAAAAATTGGACACTTATACAATGGAAAATCAGCACACTAAATTAAAAAAAATAATTAACAAAAAGGTAAAAACTTTCAAAGAGAAGGACACTAAGTAAAACAAATGGAGAGAAAAATGTAGTAGATATGATAAAGATTCTTTGTAACAACCAAAATTTATCATTCTACAAGTATAAGGGTAAAGGGTTTCTTATGATACCAAAAAAAAAGAAAATAGCATAAAGGGGAAGAAACAAAAAAAGGAACAGAAAAACTTACAAAGAAAGAAGTGTCCTGAACATCAATCGGCCTCCAAAGTTTGGCAAAGAAGCTGATGCTTTGAAAAAAAAAGAGTTTTCTAGAGTCAATAAAGTATATATATTAGTGAAGTGGGCTTTAGGGATAAAATAACCATATGATAATATTATCCAAGAATAGCTAACACTGGTATTAGTTAATACCAACAAAGGGATGGAATAATATAATCCAAGCTTTTGGGATAATATTTTCCTAGGTGTAAATTGTACCTCAAACTAAACATGGTATTATTTTAAGTCCAAATTTTAATCTCTGTATAACTAACCTTATACCTCCTATCAAGCAACAATTAAATGAATTGGACGATATTTTTTATTATATCCTTCTAGTAGCTTTATGTCATTGTTTATTGTATTTTTCTAAATTATGGTGATGATATCCTGTTAATTTATATATTGTTGGGCCCGAAGCCATGATTATGATACCAGTTGGATACCATGTTAGTATTCTATTCTTTGAAAAGAAGTGGTTTAGTTATTAGATGCTGAGACAGTTACATTTGTATTGTTTGGATACTAGTGATGACACGCATATATTTAAATGCATATATGCTTATTACTGACACAGTTCTAACTAAAACCTTGGGTTGATTACTGTTTTCTAAAAAGGGATTTATTCCCACTTATTAACTTTAAAACTGATTCTTTAAACAGAAGTCGTGCTACCTTCATTTATGACTTATAAGACTTTAAACAAAATATACTATTTTGAATACTTAGGCCAAGATTGATTTTGGCCCATTTCTAATCCACGCGCTTACTCACTACAGTCTTACTTTGATCGAAGGGAGTTTTGATCCTTGGTACATTATTATACCAATTTAGTCCTAAATTTGATCTCGAAAAATGGATTTATAGATTTACATTCATATAACATCGGTTTGAATCCTAGAATCCTTCTATACTTTTATTTCTCTATGGTACTAGATAGTGTAGATTTGTTATAATAGCTATTACAAGTCCTAGTTTAAGACTAGACAATATATACAGATATCTTTGGTCCTCTATGGATTTCACTATCTAGGGACCACATGCCGAAAAAGGTGATATCCATAGGTCCTGCCTTGCAAGCTAAAGGATGTGTATATACTTAGTATGATTTTGCACTCAATCAATATGTTAGTATTGGGTTGCATTTTATTGATTCATTTATATGTATTGCCTATAACAAGTGTAATTATTTAGTGCTTTTATTTATCAGTCTTACGGGGTTTATATATGTACAAGTTATGGTTGTTATGCCTTTCGGGCTTGTGGGGACCCAGTTAGGGTATTGGTTGTCAAATTTAGCCGATTATATTATTGTTTGATTATAATTGTATAGTTCATTGAAGGCTAGTTGTGGATTAGTACTCGAGATTGTCGATACATTTCTGATCCCTTTTCTCATTATTATAGTAAGATTCACTTTGCTAGATTACCTTCTGATTATTCATATTTTGATTAGAGACCTTGATTATGCCATCATTAGCTCCCTTATTATTCATGATACCTGTGATGTTATGCTAGTTTCCAAAAGTATAGTACCTTTGTATTTTGTTATCTATATAGTGTGGTAGTTATCACTCTTCTCTAACTACTTTTTGTATATCATTTCCTTCTTTTCTACAATAGTTGTGTATTGTATATCATTTTCTTCATTCAACTATTGTATATTGACTGGCTATTTATGGAACCACACTTCCATCCCTTATTACTTGTAGAATAAGATAGTCTATCCTTATTGCTTCATTAGCATTATTATGTTTTGTTTCTTAGATAGTTGACTGTTATATATATTCCTTCTTTGCATACTATTTGTACTTGCATCATCTTTGGATCTCAGTCGATCGATGCCTACTGAGTACCTTGTGTTTGGTACTCATAGTATAATTTTTCACCTTGTAGATCATAGTATGAGTTCTCACTGTTGACCTATGTATTGTGTGGATCTATGGATTGGAGATTTAGGTTTGAGCTCCTAACATTCGGAGTTGTTCATGCTCTTCCTCATTTGTTAGACTGATTTTTATTTTTTATTTTAGAGAAGTTCTACATATATGTTTTATGCTTACCTTATACTCTCATTTTGTTAAAAGTTCTTGTACTGGCTTCACTAGGTTTTAGGGTACTTCTCTATATTAGTCTCTTTATTGGACTCATTTTTTGTTGCTTTACTCTTTTCTAGTGATAGTCAATTACTCATTGTTATGGACGATGGATTGGCTTAACTACTGGTAGGTTATAATGGGTGCCAGTATGACCTGACAAATCAGGTCATAATGAATTGGTATCAGAGCATAGGTTCACTAGCGTTGTTGGTACAAGATCAAAGTTCCTATTTGAGTATTGCGAATCGGTACAGAGATATTTGTATCATATCTTTGTTAGTCTATAGGGCATTCTTAGAAAATTCTAGTTCTTGATTCCTTGTCGTGTGTCTGTACCTCTGTGAACCTTTATGTACTTCTTTTGACTCCACTCTTTCCTAGATGGATAGAATTAGGTTATCAATAGATGCATCTGGGACTTCTGCACATGTTACCATAGTTTCACCTTAGCATTGGTCTAGGGAGTTAGAGATTGATATTGAGGATCCTCAGTATTATCTGGAGGGTTTGGGGCCAATCCTGGATCTAGCAGAGTTTGTGACTGGCTTAGATTTTCATGATACCGTGTTACAAATTTCAAGTTATTTTATGGATACTTCATAACAAAAAATGGTGTTAGATATATCGAGTGGTTCTTAGGATAGTGTTGGATTTAATGATGTTTCGCAAAGTTCTCTGTTAGTTTCATAGTATGAGATTAGGTTTCTCGAGTGGGTGATAACGGTCAAATTACACGCCAAATTAAGTGCAAGGCGGTCATTGTCAATACAATAATCCAACTTTGAGTTGGGGTCGAATCCACAAGGAACAATATGAGTGGCGAATGAGTAAGTTCAAAATGAAAGAAACTTGATAAATTCAAACCTAAGATACAAGTATTTGGGGGTTTTGAATCAAACTTGTTTAAATAAAATAAATCTATAACACTAAATTGAAAGTAAACAACGTATGGATAAAACCAACTGAGAAGATTCTTGTGGTTATTCTTCCTAGGGATAATTAGTGCATGAGTATATGAAAGTAAGTTCCAATTTTAGTTAATGGATTTATGGGTAGGATAGGTTAGGAGTTTTAGTGTTAGTATTTCAACAAAACACCAAAATTTCACTCATGGATTCTTTCGAATACCTCATGGGCATGGAAAAACAATCAACCCAAAACCTCAATTAAGCATCCTTATTTCTAGGATGATGTTTAAGATATAACATATTCACATACCATCCTTATTTCTAATATAATTTTAAGGAAAAAGATTTCATTGTTCACAAATACTTATTACCCACATCCCTCTTTTAAGGATGATGTGGGATTCAAGATAGTTGGGGTTTTCACCCACAACTTTTAATTCAAACAATCAAGTATTAGTAAAACCCAACATCATTAGCTATCACGTTAACTTATGGGGTGTCACTGGTTGAGGCTGCATTCATTATTTGCATGCAATTCTTCCATTGAAATTTAAATAGAGTAAACCTAAGCTTCAGTCAATCTTTAACTAAATTCTCATTTGGAATTTTCACATACAATTGTCTCTCCTCAATGTCAAAAACTAAAAATTAGAATGAAGATATATGTTCAAGATGATAAAGATGAGCTAAAATCCCCTATTTAAGAACCAATTCTACATTGTCAATTATTATAAAAATGTCACCTTACTCTTGATCTCTTTAAGCAAATTACAATTTTTCCCTTAAACTTGTTTCGCCATATCACGATCACCATCTTTTAACTGCGATTGCGATCCCTCGATCTCCATTGGTTGACTTGACTGTTGATCGCGATCGCAGTAATTGAGGGTTGATTTTTGGGCCTCCATTTAGCTTTTGTTCTTTTTCCTCACATTTCTTCTCTTTCACCTATTCCTCAGCTCATTTTTATCAAGTTTTCTTGTTCATCTTTCCATTTTAACTTTTACCTACACAAATGAGCATTAAGTTAGAAATTTATGAAAAAATCATGAAAAAGCATGATAATTTAGTATTAAAAGGTGATAGAAAGTCAGCAAATTTATCACTCATCAATACTCCAAATTTAAACTATTGTTTATCCTTAAGCAACCAAGAAAAATTCAGTGAGATGGGTAGTCAACTCAAATCCACCGAAAAGAAACATATACTAAAGGAATAAGTTAACAAATCTCTACAAAAACTTTCAAAACATGTCATGGCAACCAGTGAGCCAAAATTTTTCAATAAGCACATCTTTATAAAGCAAGGAAGCAAGTTTGTATCAAAAGAACCTTTTAAACCCGTAAAGCATCTTAAGAGGAGACATAAAATCTTCAAATATTCTTTCAATATTCACAATGCAACTTACCTCACTCATTTACACAAATCGGTAGTAAGGATTCACCCTCTACACAAAAGTAACAATGCCGCTCACAAGCAAGATTTATCTCCACACACACAAGATATTGAAATTTCTAAGGGAGCTCTAATAATGAAACAATTCACACTCACTCTCGCCAAGAAATTCAATCAAAATGAGTAGAACCATAGGCTTACTCTTTGTGTTTTTCGCCACTAATATAGACTTACCTAGTTTGGAATCACCAAGGTCTTGCGGGTCAAGATGAAATTTTAAAGTGTGGGAAGGAATATATTTATAGATCAAGTGACTAAAGACCTCCTTCAATGCAATCCTCAACACTTTCTACCCCAAAATTTTTGAACTATCCACCTTATTCTCCTTTAAATCATTTCCCATATTTGCCAACCTTTTTTATTAGCATTTACCAGATAATTTAAAGCCATCAATTTCTTTATTAATTTCTTTAACTTTTTCAAGAGACTTTAAAACTTTAAGTTCTTTTTATCCCCCCCCCCCCCCCCCCCCCACATCTCATTTCACTTCACATTCTAAGGGCTAAGCTATACAACTATAGAATCAAGTATGTCTCTTGTCTCTTAAGAACATGAATTGACCACCTTACAAACACCTTTCTTGGCTCTTCTTAGCACATCACAATCACCCCCTAAACTTGGAGTTTGAACCACTCTTACATTATTATCCCAACTACAAAAACCCCCAAACTTACGCTTTTGCCTATATTTCATTTCTTCAAATCATTAGATGCATCAAAGAAGGTTGAGGTCAAAAGAGAGATTTAAGAAGGGCTTAGGTGTTTTAGCAAGGTTGTCATTAAAAAAGAAATAGAAATGGGTGAAAAGGCTCAAAGGGGGTTAACTAGGGAAAAATGTTAAGGTGGGAATTTGGTTGTGTGACGAGTCAAAATAGCCCCGAGTCCTCCTTCAAACCAAGCTTGTGTAAGATTTCACTTTGAACATATTCAGGAAAAGTTCTAGACTATACTTATGTACAAGAATTAGTATAAAATATCACCACACATGGCATCATACTCATAGAGTACAAAGTTAGTCTCCTAACCAATTTGAGTAATTTGAGCTTTATAAGTTACTCTGAGTCAAGGACTCATCGTTGTAAAGAGTGTAACGCCCTAGAAATACACCCTGGATGCCACACAGTGCTTATAATCCCAAGAGACCACAAGCTAACCCATGAGCTGGTACCTACTGTGATCACTGAATAAAATAGATAACAAAATAACATGTGCAGAATTTAACTAAAAATGCCATATGATTTTAAATACTGAAACATTCAACTAAAATTATAGTTTTGAAAGCGCCTGAAAACAATACTGAGAAGACTGATAATAACAACTGATAAATTGACTAACTGTCTGCAATAGTCTGAAAAACCTCTAACTGACTGAGGAGTTAATGGACCAAGCCCCCAAATGACTCCTACTAACTATTGAGCTAAAAGACTGAAATAAACATAAATGGTCCTTAATATATGAGGACTCACCACTGTTACTGCTGTTGATGCACTGGAATGTCTAAGTATGGACAGGAACCCGAGCTTCTGAACCTGTATGCAATTAGCACTTTGAATGTACTTATATATGAGATGAGGTTAGGCTGAAATGCATGGGTTATATTCATTAGATAACAATTTACTGAATAGCATGAGATAACTGAGTATGAATGTATAAAAGCTGTAAAATTTGAGAATGCATGACTAAGCATAAAATATAATTCTGATATAGTCTGTAAACTAATATGGTAAGACCCCAAAAAATACTAGATTAACACAGTCCATTAAAGCATAAAAAGAGGTCCTAGACTTAGGAAATTCATCTAAGTAATGACACGTAGTCTCATTTTAGGACCCCGGTATTTCCATGACTTTATTTAGGACCCTTATGACCTTAAAGTGTCAATTTTTAAGTTGAATCATGATCAGGGTGGTCAATGGGTGTTCTCGGGAGAGTTTTAGATTTTTCAAACCTTGTTAGAAGCTTATTTGGATATTGAAAATAGTGAGTCGATACGATCTCGACGAGTCGCGTCGCTTATCGCGTCGATGGATATTTTTCCCCAGTATTCATGTCAAATTCTAGTAAGCTAACTTGATATCGACGCATCGCGTCAACCCCATCGGTGTGGCACGGTGGTCTGTATATCGCTGGGTACATTTTTCAGTAATTAAAAATCTGCATCAAAAGGAGCAATTGAGTCAATTTCCCCACTCTTATTCTGCCCAAAACACACAATTTTAACCCCAAATAGTAACAATACCTCATTATTTATCTTTTTCATCTCTAATAAAAAAACTATAGCATTAAGAATTAAGAACAAATTTCATAATACCTACTTCGAGAAATCTTATAATTCAAAGTTCCGGGTTCAAGAACTTCAAGAGAAAGCTTCAAGAACACCATTAGAGAGTCAAGAATCAAACTTCTACATTCAAATTTATCAAGAAGGTATGTGGAGTTTATGAACAAGGATCCTCTTTCATCCTTGTACCTAAAACTAGCCTTTAACTACAAATTTACATGATTTTATATGAATATACATGAGTTTTATATTAGGGTTCATACCCAATGTTGCTATTTGTAAGATTATGAGATTTTAAGTGTTCTAGAAATTGAATTGCATGACTATTTTCATATTTACATGCCTATTGCAGTAAAGTTTAGCTTTTGAATTGAATTATCATTATTCTCAATATCAAGCATGAATTTTATGATGTTTTAACATGAACTTGATGCATGGGTTACTAAGCCCAAGTTTATATGTGGATATTTCAAGAATGATGATGCTTTAAGCATCTTATGATTAGATTATTTACTAATTTTCAATAAAGCTTTAATATTTTGATCCTCAAATAAGATTTGGAATCCATTTTATAGATCCATTATAGAATCAGATTAGCTTTACTTACAGATTGAACCAGATAATGCATAATTGGTTTCATAATAAACCCTTATGCTATTTTTTAAAGTGAATTTCCAGTAGAATGAGCATACAAATTGAAGGGAGTAGCATTTAGCACCGAGCTGGAAGTGTGGGATTAGCATGCCCTAACTTTGACAAAACTATGTAGCCAATGTAGGTACAGATTCAGATTATTTCCATTTTAATATGGATGATAGATACAGATATGATCACTTAGATTAGGTTATACTCCTTGGCAAAGGTATGGCACTTCTCCCTATCATAAGGCTTTCCCCATAAAGGAATAAGACGTTGAACTCCATGTTAGCTCGCATGGTTTATGTCAGTTAAGAGAACCTCCCTTCTAGTAAAAGTAAATAAATATCTTTTGAGTAACTTTCTTAACAGAATACAATAACAGAAAGGCTTTTAAGAAAACTAAGTGTAAAGGCTCATAGCTTTGTTCATATTATAATGTTTTTAGAAAGATATTAGCTACAGACTACAGCTTTTAGATTTTAGATATAGAAGTGAGCCCTTTTTACACTTAGACAGTATGATTTATAGACAAAATATTAGTACAACTTTCAGAACTAAATGTTATGACTCACTAGACTTACACAGTATGATTTGCTATTCATAATTACAGATTTCAGTTTTCAGATATTCCAGCTTATGTAAGTCATTTACATTTAGTATTCATTATTTTACAAACTATATGATGATTGATATTATGTTTTACGTATGCATTAACCCCCATATACTTAGTACATCCTCAAATTACTAATCCACATATATGTCTATGTGCTACATTATCTCATAATGTAGGTTCTGGTGCTCAGTTTCTGTAGCAAGAATGATTTTGAGCATCTCCATCTACATCACAATAGTTGGTGAGTCTGTATAGTTAAGGGACTTAGTCATTTAGTTTATTTTCTAGCTTATCAGTTTAGATAATTTAGTATTTACAGACAATCCAAGTCACCTAGGGTTTTTCCCAGTGACTCTCTAGTTATTAGTAGTAGAGGCTTGTCAGACTGCTAGTTAGCTTTAGAATTTCTGATATTTTTAGTTAACTCAGATAATTTTTTGTATATAACATGATTTATATGCTTATATTCCATTATTATGAGATTCAAAATTAGTAGAAGGAAGATAGGTCTAGCTTAAGTATACTCATAGTATTGAGCACCGTGTGATATCTCAGGGCCTATTTTTGGGGTGTTACAAACTTGGTATCATAGCCTAAGGTTTATGAGAATCCTGAGGAGTCTGACAAGCTACGTTGCATAGAGTCTTGATCATGGGCGTGAAGCACCCCACATTTATGAGCAAGAGGCTATAAGACATTCATAGAAAATCATCTTTTTATTTTATGATCTATCATACCTATAGTATCTCTATCTGCTTTTAACTCATTCTCTTACGTGACAGTTGAATATGCCTCCTTGTCGAGCTAATGCCTGCCGAAATGATAACCAACCACCCCAGCCTATCAATCCTCTAAATGAGAATATATCCCATATTGAGTTTTAGGTTGCCTTTTAGGTATTGGCCCAAGTAGTGACTACCAATGTAGTCCTACTTCAGCAAAATGGTGATTTAGCAGCAGCCAAAATCAGAGATTTTATGAGAATGAATTCGCTAGAGTTCTTTGGGTCGAAGGCAGGTAAGGACCCACAGCTTTATTTAGATAAGGTGAAGAAGATCACCCAGATTATACATGTTTCTAAGGAGGAAAGTTTAGATTTGGCATCCTATAGGTTGAAGGATGTAGTGTATGATTGGGTCGTTATGTGGAAAAATGGTAGAGGTAAGAATGCAGCTTCTATGAGTTAGCAAGTATTTTAGAATATGTTTATAGACAGGTTCTTTCTATGTGAAATAAGAGTGTCTAAGATAAAGAAGTTTATGAACATGAGGCAGGGCTCAATGACAGTGAAGAAGTACTACCTTAAGTTCAATTAGTTATCTAAGTATGCCTCTAAAATGATGGTTGATCCTAGAGAAAGGATGAGTAAGTTTGTTACTGGAGTATCTGGTTTGGTAGTCAAGGAGTGTAGGACTGCCATGCTTATTGGAGATATAGATCTTACTAGATTGATATTCATGCTCAGCAAATTGAGTTAGAGAAGTTAAAGGGAAGAGAGAGAAGTAATAAGAAGGCTAGAACAGCATAGTTTGAGTATAGCTAGGCTAGGTCTCAGGGGGAAATTATTTGCAATTTTAGAATCATTCATCTATGTCTGCACCATCTTCAACAGTGGCCCCACTCTTAAAGCTAGGCAGGATTAGTGGGGTAAGTCTTCTATGTCCAGATCTCAGAATAGTATGAGTGGACGACCCATTTATCCTTCATATGCTAAGTATGGTAAGAATCATCCTAGTGAGTGTATGTTATGGCAGAAGGGTTTTTATAGATGTGGTAAGTTGGGTCATGGAATCAGAGATTGTCTGCATGCTAAGCAAGAAAATAGAGATATTCGTCCCCATACTCAGGCCACTAGTGCACCAGCTCATCTAGGTTGCCCAGCTCCTCCTCAAGGCGCATCATCTATTACCGGTGGCGTTCAGTGCCAGAATTGGTTGTATGCTTTACCATCCCATCAGGAGCAGGAGGATTCACTAGATGTTATCACTAGTATGATTCATGTCTTTTATCTTAATGTTTATGTGTGGTTAGATCCCGGGTCGAATTTCTCTTATGTGACCCCATTTGTCGAAGTGAATTTTGAAATAGGAATTGAAAAGATCCCTAAGCCCTTCTTGGTTTCTACCCCAGTGGGTAAGTCAGTTGTCGCCAAATAGGTCTATAGAAAGTGTCCTATCATTGTTCTTCATAAAATAATATTAGCAGACCTAATAGAGTTAGATATGGTTGAATTTGATCTTATTCTTGGTATAGATTAGCTTCATTCATTTTATGCATCTATAGATTGTCGCACTCGAGTGGTGAAGTTTCAGATTTCAGATAAGATAGTCTTTGAGTGGAAAGGAAATTCAGTGTGTCCCAAGAGTCATTTCATATCTTATCTTAAACCTAGAAAATTGATTTCCAAAGGGTTTATCTATCATTTAGTTATAGTCAAAAATACTAAGTATGAGACTCTAACAGTTTAGTCAGTCAGTGTAGTCAATGAGTTTCCTGATATTTTTCCTAAAGATTTGTAAGGGGTACCTCCCGATAGGAAAATAGAGTTTGGTATTGACCTTCTCCCAGATACTCAGCTTATTTTTATTTCTCCATATAGTATGGCTCCATCCAAGCTTAAGGAGTTAAAAGAGAAGCTCAAAAATCTTTTATATAAAGGTTTCGTAAGGCCTAGTATTTCTCCATGGGGTGCTCCCATCCTATTCGTGCGAAAGAAAGATGGCTCTTTGCAAATGTTTATTGACTATCATCAGCTGAATAAAGTCATAGTTAAAAACAAATATCCTCTTCCTCGAATTGATTATCTATTTGACTAACTCCAAGGTTCCAGTTACTTCTCAAAGATAGACCTTAGATTCGACTATCATCAGCTTAGAGTAAGGGAATGTGATATTCCAAAGACAGCTTTCAGAACTCGCTATGGCCATTTTGAGTTTCTAGTCATGTATTTTAGGGTAACAAATACACCATTAGCCGTTATGGACTTAATAAACCGAGTGTTCAAACAATATTTGGACATATTTGTCATAGTCTTTTTAGATGATATCCTTATCTATTCCCGTAGTGGGGATGATCATGCAGACCATCTAAGAATTAAAACCCTTAGAGACCACTAACTATTCACCAAATTCAGTAAATGCAAATTTTGGCTACGATCAATAGCTTTCCTCGGTCATATTATTTCCAGTGAGGCCATTAGAGTTGATCCCTAAAAGATAAAAGTAGTAAGAAATAGGCCTAGACCTATCTCTCCATAAAAAATTAGAAGCTTCTTAGGTTTAGATGGCTATTACTGGGATTTCATTGAGGGTTTCTCATCTATTGCATTCCCTATATCTTGATTGACTCAGAAGAAATTTAAGTTCCAGGGGTTAGATTCATATGAGAAGAGTTTCCAGGAGTTGAAAACTTGACTCACTTCCGCTCCAGTTTTAGCACTACCTGATGGTACAATAGGTTTGTTGTGTATTATGATACTTTTAGAGTCGGTATGTTCTGTGTTCTAATGCAGAGAGGAAAATTTGTAGCTTATGCCTCCAGACAGCTTAAGCCTCATAAAAAGAATTACCCTACCCATGACCATAAGTTAGTTGTTGTTGTTTTTTCTTTAAAAATTTAGAGGCACTATCTTTTTAGGGTAAATGTTGATATGCTTCCTGATCATAAAAGCTGGCAATATATGTTTACTCAGAGAGAGTTGAATCTTCGTCAGATAAGGTGGTTAGAATTATAGAAGGATTATGATATGAGTGTATTGTATCATCCAGGCAAGGCCAATATAGTGCCAGACACCTTTAGTAGATTGTCTATGGGTAGTGTTGCTCATATAGAGAATGATAAGAAAGAGTTAGTATGGGAAGTTCATCGGTTAGCGAGATTGGGTTTTAGATTGGTTGATTCAGTAGAATGGAATATTTGGGTTCCGATTAGTTTCGAATTTTCTCTATTTTCGGAAGTGAAAGATAAGCAGGATAAGGATTCTAGTTTGGTCAAACTGAAGGAGTCAGTTAAAGAACAAAAGATAGAGGCTTTCTCCCAAGGAAGAGATGGTGTGTTGAGGTACCAGAAGAGATTGTGTGTGCCATGTGTTGATGATTTGAGGTAGCGGATTATGATAGAAGTGCATAATGAGTGTTATTCCATTCATCCAAGAGCCACCAAGATGTATCGCGACTTGCACAAAATCTATTGGTGGAGTGGTATAAAGAGAGATATAGCTGAATTTGTAGCCAAGTGTGCAACTTATCAGTAGGTTAAGGTAGATCACCAAAGACCTGGTGGTATGTTGCAAGAGTTTGGTATCCCCACTTAGAAGTAGAAATAGGTGCATATGGACTTTGAGACTGGATTACCCCATTCATGTCATCAGCATGATTCGATTAGGGTTATTATAGATAGATTGACTAAGTGCATTTCTTACCAGTTCACATGCCTTCCATAGCTGAAGATTATGGTAAGTTGTATATTAGAGAGTTAGTCAGATTGTATGGAGTTCCTTTCTCTATGTATCTAATAGGGGTACTCAATTTACCTCTCAGTATTGAAGATCCTTTCAGAAGGGTCTTGGCACCCAAGTTCATCATAGTTCAGCTTTTCATTCACAGACAGATGGTTAGGCAGAAAGAACCATTCAGACTCTAGAGGACATATTGAGGGCATGTGTTCTTGATCTCAAAGGTAGCTGGGATGACCATTTTCCATTGATTTAGTTCTCTTATAATAATAGTTATCATACTAGTGTTAGATGGCCCCGTTTGAAGATCTTTATGGGCAAAGATATGGATCGCCAGTTGGTTGGTTTAAAGTGGGTGAGTCCATTTTGATTGGGCCAGACATGGTGTTTGAAGCCATGGAGAAATTTTAGTTGATTAGAGAGAGATTAAAAGCAGTTTAAAGTCATCAAAAATCTTATGCAGACGTGAGAAGAAGTGATCTTGAGTTTGAGGTTGATGACCTTGCGTATTTGAAAGTTTCACCAATGAAAGGGGTTAAGAGATTTGGTAAAAAGAGGAAGCTTAATCCCCGATATGTAGGTCCCTTCTAGATTTTAAGTCGTGTTGGGAAGGTGGCGTATGAGCTTGAGCTACCCATAAATTTATCCTCAGTTCATCCAATAGTCTATGTGTCCTTGTTGAAGAAGTGCATGGATGATCCAACCGTTATAATTCCTCTAGAAAGTACAGATATTCAGAATAGCCTTTTATATGAAAAAGCCCCAGTAGAGATTCTTGATCGTCAGATCCGTAGACTAAGGAACAAAGAAGTTCCCTTGGTTAAAGTTTTGTGGTGAAATCAGTCAGTTGATGGTGCTACTTGGGAAGCAGAAGAAGACATGTATACCAAGTGTCCTCATCTCTTCTCCACGAACTCAGATTTAGCCGAAGGTAATAGTTTTCCTTCATTCAATTCTTTTCTAGTCTCAGATTCAGCTATATAGTTGTCTTAATGTAAAATTAATGCACTTACAGATTAGCTCAGTAGCTCATCATGTTTTAGATTCAGACTACAATTCTAGTTGTAGTTGTGCATGTTCAGTGTGTATACTCAGTCCATCAGTATTTTCATCTTAGTCAGCCTCATTCGAGGACGAATGTTCCCACGGGAAAGATATTGTAAGATCCCACAAAATCCTAGCTTAAATCAGTCCTTTAGAGCATGAAAAAAGGTCCCAGACTTAGGAAAAATCTAGCTAAGTAATGACACTTAGTCTCATTTTAGGACCTTGGTATTTCAATGATTTTATTTATGACCCTTATGACTTTAAAGTGTCGATTTTTAAGTCAAATCATGATCAGGGAGGTCAATGAGCATTCTCGGGCATGTTTTGGATTTTTGAACCTCTTTAGAAGCTCGTTAGGATGTTGAAAATAGTGAGTCGATGCGATCTTGACACATCGTGTTGCTTATCGTATCGATGGATATATTTACCCAACATTCACTGTAAATTTCAGTGAGCTGATGCGATATCGACTAGTCGCGTCGACCCCATTGATGCGGCATGTTGGTCTGCTTGTCGCTGGGTACATTTTTCAGTAATTAAAAATATGCATTCAAAGGGGTAATTGAGTCAATTTTCCCACTCAAAATACACAATTTTAACCCCAAATAGCAAAGATACTTCATTATTCATCTTTTTCATCTCTAATAATGAAACCCTAGCTCTAAGAATTAAGAACAAATTCCATAAATTCTACTCTAAGAAATCTTATAATCCAAAGTTTTGGGTTCAAGAAATTCAAGAGAAAGCTTTAAGAACACCATTAGACAGTCAAGAATCAAACTTCTACATTCAAATTTATCAACAAGGTATGTGGAGTTTATGAACAAGGATCCTCTTTCATCCTTGTGCCCAAAACTAGCTTTTAGCTAAAAATTTGCATGATTTAGATGAATATACATGAGTTTTATATTAGGGTTCATATCCAATGTTTCTATTTGCAAGATTATGAGCTTTCAAGTATTCTAGAAGTTAAATTGCATGACTATTTTCATATTTAAATGTCTATTGCAGTAAATTTCAAATTTTGAATTGAATTATCATTATTCTCAATATCAAGCATGAACTTTATGATATTTCTACATGAACTTGATGAATGGGTTACAAACCCCAAGTTTATATGTTGATATTTGAAGAATGATGATGCTTTAAGCATCTTATGATCAAATTTTGAATTGAATTATCATTATTCTCAATAACTGAAAAGCTTTTAAGAAAACTAAGTGTAAAGGCTCACAGCTTTGTTCAGATTTTTTTTTTCAAACAAATATTAGCTACAGACTACAGCTTTTAGATTTCAGATATAGAAGTGAGCCCTTTTTACACTTAGACAGTATGATTTACAAACAGAACAATAGTACAGCATTCAGAACTAAATGTTATGACTCATTAGACTTACACTGTTTGATTTGCTACTCATGATTACAGATTTTAGTTTTTAGATATTTCAGCTTATGTGAGTCATTTACATTTAGCATGCATTGTTTTACAAACTATATGATAATTGATATTATTTTTTACTTATGCATTCACCCCCATATACTCAGTATATCCTCAAAGTACTGATCCACATATACGTCTATGTGCTACATTATCTCATAATGTAAGTTTAGGTGCTCAGTTTTTGCTGCGGGAGTGATTTTGAGCATCTCCATATACATCCCGACGGTTGTTAAGTCCTCATAGTTTGGGGACTTATTCATTCAGTTTATTTTATAACTTATCAGTTTATATAATTCAATATTTATAGATAGTCTAAGTCAGTTGGGGGTTTGTCCTAGTGACTCTCTAATTATTAGTAGTAGAGGCTTGTCAGACTACTAGTTTTCTTTAGACTTTCAAATATATTCAGTTAACACAGATAGTTTTACATATATAGTATGATTTTTATGCCTATATTTCTTTATTATGAGATTCAGACTTAGTAGAAGGCAGACAGTGTGATGTCTCAGGACCCTTTTTTAGGGTATTACAAATATACTGAAATACTGATACTAAATAACTAATAATTGTATGTTATGGTCAAGAAAACCTGAAACTGAACACTGTACAGAATACTGAACTGATACTGTGGAAGCTAGCTATAACTAACATGCCCCAATGTACTATCATCTTGTACCTGCTATAAGCACTGAATAAAATAGATAACAAAATAACATCTGCAAAATTTAACTAAAAACTCCATAAGGTTTAAATACTAAAACATTCGATTAAAATCATAGTTCTTAAAAAATCTTAAAACAATACTGAAAATACTGATAATAACAATTGATAAACTGACTAACTGTCTGAAATAGTCTGAAAAGCCTCTAACTGACTGAGGAGTTGATTGAACAAGCCCCTAACTAACTCCAACTAAATACTGAGCTGAAAACTGAAATAAACATAAACGGTCCTCAATATATGAGGACTCACCACTGCTACTATTGCAGATGCCCTGGAATGTTTAAGTATGGTTGGGAACCCACGCGTCTGAACCTATAATATAAGACATCATAGCATAAAAATTGAGTATGAAATTAGCACTTTGAATGTATTGGTATATGAGATGAGGTTAGGCTGAAATGCATAGGTTATATGCATGGGATAATAACTAACTGAATAGCATGAGATAACTGAGTATGAATGCATAAAAGGTGTAAAATCTGAGAATATATGACCAAGCGTAAAACATAATTCTGATATAGTCTATAAACTAAAGAACTAAAATACTAATACTGAATAACTGATAATTGTATGCTATGGTCAAGAAAACCTAAAACTGAACACTGTATTGAATACTAAATTGAGACTATGGGAGCTAGCTATAACCGACATGCCATAATGTACTATCTGGATCCAACCTGTAACCCCTATTAGAAGGGTGTCAATACCACGCCACGGGTACTAACATTAGTTGTGTGGATCTATTATTCTGATATCTCAAAGAATAAGAGTGTCATGCCTAATTGACGAGAGACCCCTTAAAGTCTACGGTAGGGCCGTAAGTCTGGATCATAGGGACTACTACTAACATTCTATGCCTACTGATGGGGGAGACAAGTGCCTCATGCCTACTAATGGGGGAGACATCATCCCTATGTTCACTTAGTGCTAAGTTTTTACTCTCAATTGAAAGAAACTAATTACTAAACTGAACTAAGTTTAATTGAACTCACAACGGACCCTAGTAACTGATTGAATGATAATGCTCATGGTATAACTGAAATAATTTTGTTGATATTGAAAACTAGGTAATCAGCTAAATTTTGAGTATTCATAACCACCAGAACTCGATAACAATAGTCATAGGAATGTACAGAAGCTTCAAAAATCTCATAAGTAGTCATTATTCAAAATCCAATCATTTAGGCATTTCATCAAACACTTGAAATTCATAGGCTTAAGCATGAGAATAGTTCATTGATACTAACATAATTGAAATACTAAAATCATGAATGTAGGATTTTACATGCGAACATCACCATTCGAACGTGTCAAGGACAATTTCCAAAGAAAACACATGGTAAACATAATTTGTAATCAAAATTCATAATAGCTTCATGAAGATAACTCATAATAACATGTAAAAATTATGCCTTTAAATATTAAAATAGATTCTTGGACTCCATGGGTGAAATGGGTCCATGGATGAACATCACACATACCTTAATTGATGAATTAGTGAAAGTTCTTGAAGATTTCCAAAAGCTTGAGCTTGAATTTTGAAGAGGCTAGGGTTTGTTCTTGAGAAAGAATTGCTTTATTTTAAGAGAATTTTGTGTAAAAGATGAAAAATAATGCTTTTGGGACCCTAAATCCCATGCTATGGCTGGGATAGAGTGAGGGAGATGACTTTATTACTCCCCCCCCCCCCCATGGACCTGAACTCATTAAACTAAATAAAACTGACAGATGCAAAAAATGATGCATTATGTTGCTCTGTCAATGCCAAAGGTGATGTTCTGTGTAGCTCCCCACCGATGTGATATATGAAGTATTGTAACCATATAGCAGAGCCTCACTATTTTGATCATCCAAATAAGTCTCAAACGCCATTCAAAAAATCCAAAACTCAATCGAGAGAAACTATCAATAACTCCAATCATGAATCAACTTAGAAACTAATGTTCAGAGGTCGAGAAGGTCAAAAATAAAATCATCAAAGTTTAAGGGGCTTTCAAGAAAACTAAGTCTTAGTAAAATTTTCAAAGTCTTGGACCCTTTTAACATGCAATAGTAAGCTGAAAGGAGATAGGATCTTATGGGATCTTACAATATCTCCCCTAAGAAATATTCTTCCTTGAATAAGATTAATTAAGCTGAGAATACTAAGGAACTAAGAGTACATGTTGAATGTGTATAACTGATGTAACGCCTCAATTTTTTAAACCAAAATGCTACATGGTGCTTATGACCTCGAGGGACCACAAGCTAACACATGACTGATATCTATACCTGTATACTGCAATTCATGACATAATAATATGGAAATATGCAAAATAGGCCATAAGGTTCAATTGAATTATTATAACATCCATATGGGCGAAAAATACCCAAAACAACTAAAAACTGAATCTAAAAGAGCATAAATCTGAAAGTCTCTAAGTACTATCTGAAATAAGGAGTTAAAGAAACATGTCTCCAACAAACTTCATAAACTAATAACTGGCTAAAATAATAATGAATAAATCAAATCATTTTGTCCTTGAATGAAGAGGACTCACTGAATCTCTGCAACTGGAAATGCTACGGCTATTGCCGATCTGGAGCTCGTGTCTCTGAACATATGGTATAACATGAAAAGAAAGCACCATAGAACAAATTCATCAGTACAAGGGGATGTACTGAGTATACGAGTGAGGTAGGCTAAATATAAACAAGGTTTGCATGCATGAACAATGCTAACTGACTGATTGATATGAACGTAAGAGTGAAAACATACATACATAGTAACTAAGATCATGAGTACATAATGGATAAATCTGTATGCTAATACATGGCTGGAACCTTAGTTCTGATAACATCGATGACTGTATCTGGCAGCCCTAAATCTGGTTAAATTCTCTGAGTTTCGTGCTATAACTGAATTTGATCGTATCTAACAGTCCTGGTATACTGATATCTGAAGAACTATCTAAGTTCTTTTATTGAGACTGATACTAAAACTATGGGAGGTAGTTGTTTAATAAACATGCCCTATGTATGCCATTATAGCTAAGCTGGGGTTCAATCTCTGTCCCGACTGGAGAGGTGTCAATACCGCGCCACTGGTAAGGGCAGTTGTGAGTGACCCTTATCTAGCAGGTACTCAAGGTGAGAATGGTGGGACCCTAAACTGATAGGTTAAGCCACCTCATCAACTCTAATCTGACTAGCTAAGATATCTCAACCTACGCTAGCTAAGTAGTTCTGGAACACAAGGATGACTGCCAAGAATCATAACCCTAAAACTGGTAGGTGAGTCCCCATCCTTGGGTTCACTCGGTGCTAACTTCTACTCCTATCTGAAGAGACTAAACATGATTCAACTGAATGTACATGGACAGATTAACTGACTTCCATTGACTGATGGTGTTGAATAGGGTTTAACCTCTTTGGGAAAGAATGCTCTTGTTCCTGAGGAGATGATCTTAAGACGAAACCCCAATCTTGTGGTTAAAAGTGTATGAGAGAGCTTTTAGAGATGTTTTAACTAAAGAGACTGGAAGATAATGCATTCCTTAAGGTTTATAAGTCATGGGAAGTGAAGGGAAAAGACCAAAATAGCCTTATGAAATAAATTCCCAATTGTTGAAAATAATAGCTGACGACATTTGTGACAAAGCGTCAAAAATGTGGTAAGCCATCAAAAATGTCGTCACACAAAAGTTGGACTCTGCCTAAGGCTGATGACATTTGTGACATGGCATCAAAAATATGGTAAGCCATCAAAAATGTCATCACACAGAAGGTGGATACTGCCTAGGGCTGACGACCTTCGTGATAGGGCATCACAAATGTGGTAAGCTACCACGAATGTCGTCACTTAGGAGCTGGTTTGTGCCTAAGGCTGATGACCTTCGTGGTAGGGCATCACAAGTGTGTTAAGATACCACAAATTTCATCACTTAGGAGATGGTTTTTTCCTAAATCTGACGACCTTCGTGGTAGGGCGTCACAAATGTGGTAAGCTACCACGAATGTCATCACACTCTTTCCAGCCTGACATGCTGGAGTAAAATAGGAATAACTCTTTGCTCCGATATTGAATTTAGGAGAAATTGGTATCATTGGATGTATAATTCAATTATATATCTTTTTATAGGTCATGATCTCAAAAATTCCAAGTATAATGAGAGATATGCTCGTTTGAAGTTCACTATACCAATATCCTTCTTAGAATTCAATCGGTAAGGAATGTTTTGATTCATCTGATAGCTGGGAATTATTTGAAGCCTTAATATACATCTAACCTACTCATAAAACTATAAAAGAACCATGATGTACTATTCATGAGCTTGGTACATAGCTCTAATATTGGTTTGGATTTTTTGGGGTACTACAATGTCTCCCCCTTGGAAATATTCATCCTCGAATGATGACTGCTTGAGAGGGGAGAAAAGATAAAACAATGCGTACACTGATCATGCTCAGCTGGCACATGATTTTAGGACTGAATTGAATTCTAAACTGAATATAGACCAACTGAACATACATATCTGATGCATAACTGATAAGCTGAACTCATAAATGTATAATAAGTTATGCACTGATACTTGATACCCATTTTATACTGGAATTTTGAACATGTAACTGAATAAGCTTAAGGAAAATGGTTACCTCAAGCTAAGCCTGAATTATCAAAGAAGAGATGAGGGTATTTGGTTTGGCTGTCTGTTTTTGCTTCCCAAGTAGCTCTCTCCATGGACTGATTCCACCAAAGAACCTTGACTAGAGGGACTTCTTTGTTCCTCAACCTACAGTATGATAGTCGAGGATTTTGACTGGAATCTCTTCATAAGAGAGGCTATTCTGAATGTCAATGTTCTGAATAGGGACTACAACTGTTGGGTCACCTATGCACTTCTTGAGCAAAGAGACATGGAAAACTGGATGAACTGAGGCTAGATCTGAAGGCAATTCGAGCTCATAGGCTACTTAGCCGAAGTAACTGAGAATCCTAAAGGGACCGACATATCGAGGGCTGAGCTTTCCCTTCTTTCTAAATCTCTTCACTCCCTTCATAGGAGAGATCTTAAGATAGACATAGTCATCGACCACGAATTCGAGATCCTTTCTGTGAATATCCGCATAAGACTTCTGTCAGCTCTGAGCATCCTGGAGTCTTTCTCTGATCAACTGAACTTTCTCTAAGGCATCGAATACTAAGCCAGGCCCTATGAATAAGGTCTCACTAACTTTGAACCAACCGATCGGAGACCTACATCTCCTACCATAGAAGCTTTGAATGGAGCCATCTGAATACTGGAGTGATAGCTGTTGTTGTATGCGAACTCAATCAAAGGCAAGTGGTCATCCTAGCTTCCCTTGAAATCAATTGCACACGCCCTTAGCATATCTTCTAGAGGCTGAATGGTCCTTTCTGCTTGACAATCTGTCTGAGGATGAAACGCTGTACTGAGATGAACCTGGGTACCAAAACCCTTTTGGAATGCTTTCCAAAAGTGAGAGGTAAACTGGGTAACTCTTTCTGAGATGATAGATAGTGGAACACCGTGTAATCTGACCAACTCCCTAATATAGAGTTTGGCATAATCCTCGGTTGAGTAAGAGGTATGAATTGGAAGGAATTAGCTAACTTAGTCATTCTATCTACAATGACCCAAACTGAATCATGCTGATGACGTGTTCTAGAAAAACCCATCACGAAGTCTATGTTCACTTCTTCCCACTTCCAAATAGGAATAGTGAACTCCTGCATGGAACCACTAGGTTTCTGATGCTCTATCTTAACCTTCTGACATATAGAGCAGTTAGCCATAAACTCTACAACGTCTTTCTTTATCCCACTCCGCCAATACATCTACCTCAAGTCGCGGTACATTTTGGTGGCCCCTGGATGAATAGATTATCGCACACCATGTGCTTCTACAAGAATTTGCTGCCTCAAGTCATCTATATCGAGAACACATAGATGACTCTGACAACGAACAACACCATCTCCCCCTTGGGAGAAAACCTTTACTTCTTGACTCTGAACTGACTCTTTTAGCTTGACAAGTCTAGGATCCCTGTCTTGCTTATCTTTTACCTCGAAAACTAGAGATGACTCTAAACTACTCTGAACACATACACCATCCTCTGAAGAG
The DNA here is from genome assembly GCF_002878395.1 of Capsicum annuum. Lineage (NCBI taxonomy): Eukaryota > Viridiplantae > Streptophyta > Magnoliopsida > Solanales > Solanaceae > Capsicum > Capsicum annuum. The sequence goes on along the minus strand of NC_061116.1, from coordinate 102,319,175 downwards.
TCGACTAAGTGAATGCCTAGTCTGGCAAGCTGATGAATCTCCTGAGCTAATTTTTTATTACCATCCACAACATGGGAAACACTACCCATGGAAAGTCTACTGAGTGCGTCGGCTACTACATTAGCCTTGCCAGGATGATAAATGACACTCATGTCATAATCCTTCAAGATCTCTAACCACCTTCTCTGATGAAGATTGAAATCTTTCTGGGAAAAGACATACTAAAGGCTCTTATGATCTGTGAAGACATCTACATGAACATCGTATAGATAATGCCTCCAAATCTTTAAGGCAAAGACAACTGCTGCTAACTCAAGGTCATGAGTAGGATAATTCTTCTTATGGGGATTTAAATATCTGGAGGCATAGGCTATGACTCTACCATGCTGCATGAGGACACAACCTAAACCTACTTTGGATGCATCACAATATACTACGAATCTATCAAAACCATCGGGAAGTGCTAAAACTGGAGCTGAGGTGAGTCGAGTCTTCAACTCCTTAAAACTCTTTTCGCAAGGTTCTGACCACTGAAACTTGACCTTATTCTAGGTCAATCTGGAAATAGGAGATACAATAGAAGAAAATCCCTCGACAAACCATCGATAATAGCCAGTCAAACCTAAGAAACTCCTTATATCTGATGGAGAGATAGGGCGAGGCCAGTTCTTTACCGCTTTGGTTTTCTGAGGATCTACTCTAATGCCATCACCGGAAACAATGTGACCAAGTAATTCTACTAATCTTAGCCAAAATTTGCACTTACTGAATTTGGCGAACAACTGGTGATCCCTGAGAGTCTAAAGAACAATTATGAGATAGTCTGAATGATCATGCTCTGTGCGAGATAGTCTGAATGATCATGCTCTGTGCGAGAATAGACCAGAATATCATCTATGAAGACTATGAAGAATGTGTCCAAGTACTACTTGAACATCCGGTTCATCAAGTCCAAGAAAGCTATATGGGAATAAGTAAGACCAAAAGGCATGACTAGAAATTCAAAGTGACTATACCGAGTACGAAAAGTTGTCTTTGAAATGTCACATTCTCTAACTCTGAGCTGATGATAGCCTGATCTGAGGTCTATCTTTCAAAAATAACTGGCACCCTAAAACTAGTCAAACAAGTCATCTATCCTAGGCAGTGGATACCTGTTCTTGACTGTGACTTTGTTGAGCTGACGGTAATCAATACACATTCTAAGAGAACCGTCTTTCTTGCACACGAATAAGACTGGTGTACCCCATAAGGATAAACTGGGCCTGATGAATCCCTTATTTAAGAGATCCTTCAACTAATCTTTTAGTTCCTTGAGTTTTGCTGGTACGATTCTATATGGCAGAATATAAATAGGCTGAGTATCTGGGTGAAGGTCTATACTGAAGTCTCTTTCCCTTTCGGGAGGAATGCCTGGAAGATATTTAGGAAAGATGTCTGAATATTTATTAACCAATGGGACTGATTCGAGACTAGGAGATTCGAAACTGAAATCCTTAACATGCATGAGATGATACACACACCCCTTAGAAATCATTTTCCTTTCCCGAAGGTAGGAAACAAGCTGACGCCTGAAAGACGAAGTGCTACCCTTCCACTCTAGGACAGACTCATTCAGGAACTGAAACTAAACTATCTTATTTTTGCAGTCGACTATGGCATAGCAGGAATGAAGCCAATCTATGTCGAGAATGACATCAAAATTAGTCATCTATAACTTGACTAAATTTGCTGATGTGGATTTCTAAAATATCATAAACAGGCAGTTCCTGTATAACCGCTGAGCTATAATGGATTTACCCACTGGGTAGAGACTGAAAAGGGCTCTACTAAAATTTCAAGACTGATTCCAAAATCGCCTTCTATGATGGAGTGATAAAAGACAAGGATGCACCTGGGTCTAGCAAAGCATAAACATGAACATGGAAAATCTGTAACGTACCAGTAATGACATCAGGAGAATTTTCCTAATCCTGTCGCGTCTAAAGAGCATAGACTCTATTTGGGTGTTGCCCACTAGTAGCACTGGAAGTGGCACCTTGCTAGTTCGGGTAATTGGACTGGGCTGTGGAACGATTCTGTTGACCCTGAGGGCCTGGCTAAGGACACTCCCTTATCCTGTGGCCTATCTTACCATAACCAAAATAGATATCACTACCATCTTTGTAAATACCCTTATAGTTCTTACCATAAGTCTGACAAAGAGGGTTTATTCAGGCACTGCTAACACTGCCCTGAGATTTAGAGCCTGGTGCTCTGTCTCTGTTGCCGTCCTTGAACTTCAGCACTGGGGCACTAACGGAGAAAGAGGCTGGAACTGCTGACTTAGGACAAAACTGTGAATGATTTTCTCCCTCTGATTTAGGCTGAGTAAAACTGAAACTGCCTGCTCTTGCTCTCTTGTTCTGCCTCTCCCTAGTCTTAACCTTCTGCTCCTTTATCTGTTGAGCATGGGTCATGAGCCTGGATAAATCCATATCGCTATTCAGCATTGCAGACCTACACACATTTACCACGCTATCATTCACCCCTGAAATGAACTTGCTCATCTTAGCCCTGTTATCTGCAACCACATAAGAGGCATATCTGGCTAGCTGAGTAAATCTAAGAGAATACTCTCTAAATATCATATTTCCCTACCTAAGATTGATGAACTCAAGAACTTTGGCCTCTCTCATCTCTTAGGGAAAGAATCTATCTAAGAAAGTCGTGACAAATTCTTCCCACTCAACAGGACCTGCATCCTCTAACCTTTCTGCTAACCACTGCTTGTACAAGTATGAGTGACATCCTGCAATTGGTATATGGACAAATCAGCACTCTGAGAAGAAGTGACTCCCATTATATCAATGACCTTTTGGACTTGGTCAATGAATTCCTGAGGATTCTCGTCTGCCTTAGACCCAAAGAAGGACGGAGGGTTCATTCGGGTGAAGTCTTGAATCCTAGCTGCTACTGAATTGGCCAGTGGCTTGGTTGGAATAACTATTGGTCATTCATTCTAGGCAGCCACAGACTGAGCAAGAGTGGTAAATGCGGTCCTAAACTTTGAATGAGAAATATGTTTACCTAAAGGATCTTTGGGCTGAGGAGCTGGCTGATTTCTTCTCTTTGAAGGCATATTTCTAAAATAAAAAAAGAGCGGATTAGATTGAGAGACTAACTTGAAATTCTACTTACTAGCATGACATGAATACTGAAGGAAGGGAACTATTCCTAAAACATCTCATAGACTCCTATACATAAATGTGGTGCGCAATACACCCGTGTACAAGACTCTATTAGATATGGCTTTCTAACTTCCTAGGACTCTATTGAACCTTAGGCTCTGATACAAAGTATGTAACGCCCCAATTTTCTCAACCGGAATGCTACAGGGTGCTTATGATCCCGAGGGACCACAAGCTAACCCATGACTGATATCTGTACCTGTATACTGCAATTCATGATATAACATGCAAAAAACATGCACAATAGGCCATAAGGTTCAACTAAAATAATATAACATCCATATGGGCAAAATACCCAAAACAACTGAAAATTGAATCTGAAAGCTAAAACTGAGTGTAAATCTGAAAGCCTCTAAGTACTGTCTGAAATAAGGATTTGAAGGAACATGTATCCAACTAACTCTGTAAACTAATAACTGGCTAAAATAATAATGAATAAATCCAATCATATTGTCCTCGAATGAAGAGGACTCACTGAATCTCTGCGACTGGAAATGCTACGGCTACTGCCGATCTGGATCTCGTGTCTCTGAACCTATGGTGTAACATAAAAAGAAAGCACCATAGCACAAATGCGTCAGTACGAGGGGATGTACTGAGTATACGAGTGATGTAGGCTAAATATAAATAGGGTTTGCAAGCATGAACAATGCTAACTGACTGACTGATATGAACGTAAGAGTGCAATCATATATATATAGTATAACTAAGATCATGAGTATGTAATGGCTAAATCTATACGCTAATACATGGCTGGAACCGTAGTTATGATAACATGGATGACTGTATCTGACAGCCCTGAATCTGGTTGAACTCTCTTAGTTCCGTGCTATAACTAAATTTGACTATATCTAACAGTCCCGGTATACTGATATCTAAAGAACTGTCTGAGTTCTTTTACTGATACTAATACTGAAACTATTAGAGGTAATTGTTTAACCGACATGACCCATATATGCCATTATGGCTAAGCTGGGGTCCAATCTCTGCCTCGACTAGAGGGGTGTCAATACCGTGCAACTGGTAAGGACAGTTGTGAGTGACCCTTATCTGTCAGGTACTCAAGGTGAGAACGGTGGGACCCTAAACAGATAGGTTAATCCACCTTATTAACCCTAATCTAATAGGCTAAGATGTCTCAACCTACGCTAGCTACGTAGTTCTGGAACACAAGGATGACTGTTAAGAATCATACCCTAAAACTGGTAGGTGAGTCCCCGTCCTTGGGTTCACTCAGTGCTAACTTCTACTCTTATCTGAAGAGACTAAACAGGATTCAACTGACTGTACATGGATAGATTAACTGACTTCCGTTGACTGATGAAGTAGTACTATTATCTAAGAGTTAACTGAGATCATGATATTTCAAAGATTTCCTGAGTCACATGACTGACTAAGTTCTATAGATTATAGCTTAACTGAGATTATCATGATAACATGACATGGCTCTAGGCACACAGCCATGTTTTTCGGGTACGAATACCCCCAGGACTCGATAGAAGGAAACTGACACACATGACATGACTTGATCACAAGATTTGAGTCCACAATTCATAATATCATAAGTAGGGGGTATCATATTTCATATAGTTATTCAAAATCTTAAACATTGTAGAGAACGCGTGGATATATTTTGTGTACATATTGTATATCTCCATTATCTTGCATGCTTCATACCACCATAATAGCAACACATGAAAAGTATGGAATTCATATTGAAGTCTCTAGCTAACATGAACTTGTCATTTAGACATCATAGAACCATACAAACATGAATTTCTAGCATTCTAAGCATTTTATCAAATACCTTGCATGCATTCTTTAAGGCATAGGTGGGTTTCATACTTGCACCATATTAAACCACCTAAAGTTCATGGTTTTCAATTAACAAACATATATATTCCATGAAAACACCTTTAGACATCACATTGAAACTTAAACAATGATCGTCAATATGTACATACTCATATTACCCAAAAAATTTTACAAAATAATATTTAAAACATGGTTCTTGAGCTCTATGAACGGATTGGATCCATAGATGAACACTACACATACCTTAGTGATTGAATCTTGGAAGAGATTTAATATTTCTGAAGGTTCTTGAAGAATTACTTAGGCCTTCCCTTGATTTTTCTTGACTAGGGTTTAACCCCTTTGGGAAAGAATGCTCTTGTTCCTGAGGAGATGATCTTGACAGGAAGCCCTAATCTTGCGGTTGAAAGTGTATAAGAGGCTTTTTGAGATGTTTTAACTAAAGAGAATAGAATATAATACGTTCCTTTAGGGTTATAAGTCATGGAAAGTGAATGAAAAAGACCAAAATACCCTTATGAAATAAATTCCCAGTTGTTGAAAGTAATAGCTGACGACATTTGTGACAAGGCATCAAAAATGTCGTCACACAGAAGCTGGACTCTTCCTAAGTCTGACGACATTTGTGACATGGAATCAAAAATTTGGTAAGCCATCAAAAATGTTGTCACACTGAAGCTGGATACTTCCTAGGTCTAACGACCTTCGTGATAGGGCGTCACAAATGTGGTAAGCTACCATGAATGTTATCACTTAGGAGCTGGTTTCTGCCTAAAGCTGACGACCTTCGTGGTAGGGCATCACAAGTATGGTAAGATACCACGAATGTCGTCACTTAGGAGCTGGTTTCTGCCTAAGGCTGACGATATTCGTGGTAGGGCATCACAAATGTTGTAAGCTACCACGAATGTCGTCACACTGTTTCCAGCCTGACATGCTGGAGTAAAATAGGAATAACTCTTTGCTCCGATATCAGATTTAGGAGAAATTGGTATCGTTGAAAAGATAATTAAATTATCTATCTGTTTGTAGGTCATTAGCTCAAAAATTTCAAGTATAATGAGAAATATACTCGTTTGAAGTTGACTATACCAATATCCTTCTCAATAATTCAATCGATAAGGAATGTTTTGATTCGTCTGATAGCTAGGAGTTATTTGAAGACTTAATATACATATAACCTACTCATAAAACTATAAAATAACCATGATGTACTATGCATGATCTTGGTACATGGCTCTAATATTGGTTTGGATTTTTTGGGTTATTACAACTGAAAACATGGTTACATAACTGAGTTGAAACATGATATATAAATGAACTGATTCATGAATGTATGCAATGAAATGAAGATGGTTACATGGATGGAACTAAGAAGGGTACTTGGTTCGCATGTCTGCTTTTGATTCCCAAGTGGCTCCCTCAATAGATTGTTTCCACCAAAGAACTTTGACCAAGGGAATTTCTTTGTTTCTTAGTATGCAAAGCTGACAATCTAGGATCTCGACTAGGATTTCTTCGTAAGAAAGGATATCCTGAACATTTGTACTTTATAAAAGAACAACTATAGCTGGATCACCAATACACTTATTTAAAAAGAAACATGGAATACTGAGTGAATGAATGACAAATCTGTGGGTAACTCAAGCTTATACACTACCTTCCCATAATAACTTAAGATCCTATAAGGGCCAACATATCGGGGACTAAGTTTACCCTTCTTGACAAATCTCTTCACTCCCTTCATGGGAGAGATTTTTAAATAGACTAAGTCCACAAGCTCAAACTCAAGATCTCTTCTCCTCATATCTGCATAGGATTTTTGACGTCTTTGGGTTGTGTTAAGCCTATCTATGATCAATAGAACTTTCTCGAATGTATCAAACACTAAATCAGGCCCTATCAATATAGTCTCACCCACCGCAAACCAACCAATGGGAGATATACATCTCTTTCTATAGAGAGCTATAAATTGAGCCATCTAAATACTAGAATAATAACTGTTATTGTAGGCAAACTCAGTCAAAGGTAAGTAATCATCCCAACTACCCTTAAAGTCGATAACACACTCTCTAAACATGTCTTCTAAGGTCTAAATAGTCCTCTCTGTCTAACCATCTATCTGAGGGTGAAAGGTTGTACTAAGATAAACTTAGGTAACAAGACCCTTCTGAAATACCTTCCAAAAGTGAGAGGTAAACTGAGTACCTCTATCTGAGATGATAAACAACGAAACTTTATCAAACCTATCCAACTCTCTAACATAAAGATTGTCATAGTCCTTGGCTTAATAAGAAGTATGGACTATAAAAAAATGAGCTAATTTGGTCATTCTATCTATAATAACCCAAATTGAGTCATGATGACTACGCAAATAGGGAAATCCTATTACAAAATCTATGTTAACCTCTTCCCACTTCCAAGTACGATGTTGAACTCCTACATAGTGGAACTAGGACTTTGGTGCTCAACCTTAACCTACTGACAATTAGGACACTTGGCTATAAACTCTGCAATATCCCTCTTCATACCACTCCATCAATAGATCTCTCGCAAATCATGGTATATCTTATTGGCCCCTGGGTGAATAGATTAATGTGCACCATGCGCTTATGAAATGATTCTCTACTTCAACCCATCAATTCTCGACACACATAACCTATCCTAACATTGCAACACACCATCTCACCCTTGGGAGAAACTATCTATTTTCTGATTTCTAACTAACTTCTTCAACTTAACTAGACTGGGATCCCTATCTTGCTTTTCTTTCAATTTGGCAACCAAAGAAGATTTTAAACTATTCTCAAAACCATACACTACCCTCAACTGAATCAACAAAATGAACACCTAGTCTAGCAAGCTGATGAACCTCCCTGACTAACTTCTTCTTATCATCCTCAACATGAGCAACACTACTCATAGATAATCTACTAAGGGCATCTTCCACTACATTGGCTTTGTTTGGGTGATACAAAACACTCATATCATAGTCTTTTAACAATTCCAACCACCTTCTCTAACGAAGATTAAGATCTTTCTGCTAAAATGCATACTACAAGCTTTTCTGATCCATGAACACATCAATATGCACCCCATAGAGATAGTGCCTCAAAATTTTCAAATGCAAATACAACAACTGCTAACTCAAGATCATGGCTAGGATAATTATTTTCATGGGACTTAAGTTGCCTAGAGGCATAGGCTATGACCTTACTTTTTTGCATTAACACAAAACCATTACCAATTCTGGAAGCATCACAGTAAACAACAAACCTATCTGCACCATCTTGCAATGTAAAAATTGGGGTTGAGGTGAGTCGAGTCTTCAACTCTTGAAAACTCTTCTTACAAGAATATGACTACTAAAACTTGACTTTCTTCTAGGTCAATCTAGACATGGGGGATGCAATAGATGAAAACCCTTTAACAAACCATCGGTAATAACAGGCCAAACCTAAGAAACTCCTGATATCTGATGGAGAGATTGGTCTGGGCTAATTTCTCACTACTTTAATCTTTTGAGGGTCAACTCTAATACCATCACCGGAAATAATATGGCCAAGGAAAGCTACTGATCTTAGCCAAAATTTGCACTAACTAAATTTAGCGAACAACTGATAGGCTCTAAGAGTTTGCAATACAATTCTGAGGTGGTCTTCTTGATCGTTTTCACTACAAAAATAGACAAGAATATCATCAATAAAGGCTATGAGAAACATGTCCAAGTACTGCTTGAACACTCGGTTCATAAAGTCCATGAAAGCTTCTGGGGCATTACTTAGTCAAAAGGACATGACTAGAAATTTTAAACGACCATATCAGGTTCTGTAAGCTATTTTAGAAATGTCACACTCTCTGACTCTGAGCTGATGATAGTTGGATTTGAGGTCTATCTTAGAGAAGTAACTAGCACCCTAAAGTTGGTCAAACAAGTCATCAATTCTGGGGAATAGGTACTTATTCTTGATGGTGACTTTGTTTAACTGATAGTAATCAATACATATTCTATGAGAACTGTCTTTCTTTTGCATGAAAAAGACTGGAGCACCCTATGGGGTAACATTGGGCCTAATAAATCCCTTATCTAGGAGATCTTTCAAATGTTATTTCAATTACCAAATCTCAGCTGGAGCCATTCTATAGGGTAGAATAGAGATAGGTTGGGTATCTGGAAGAAGGTTTATTTCGAAGTCAATTTTCCTTTCGAGAGGAACTTCGAGAAGATCTTCAAGGAACACATCTGGAAATTCCCTCACTACTGAAATTAACTTGAGATTGGGAGTCTCAGAGTTAGAGTCTTTAACTCGAACAAGATGGTAAACACAACCCTTGGATATCATTTTTTCTTGCTCTAAGGTATGAAACAAGTTGACACCTAATCATTGAAGTACAACCTTTCCATTCAATAATTGGTTCATCTAGAAATTGAAACTGAATGACTATGTTTCTATAATCAACTGAAGTATAGCATAAGTGGACCTAATCCATGCCAAGAATGCCATCAAAATTAGTCATCTCTAACTTCACAAGATCAACTGAAGTGACTTTCTAGGATATTGTAATCGAAAAGTTCCTGTATACCTGCCTAGCTACAATAGAGACACCTACTGTGGTAGATACTGAGAAGAGTTCTGCTATAGTTTTGGGACTAACTCTGAAGTTGATTGCTATATAAGGGGTTACAAAACAGAGTGAAGCCCTGGTATCTAACAAAGCATAAACATGTAAATGAAAGACCTATAACGTACCCGTGACCTCATCAGGAGAACTTTCCTAATCATGAAAGGACTGGAAAGTATATAATCTATTCTGGCGTTGACCACTAGTAGCACTGGAAGTGGCACCCTGCTGAGTTGGGTAACCTACTAGTGCTGCTGAAGAGTTAGCCTGACCCTGCTGGCGATCATTCCTACCTTTCCACATACCTGTCGGACACTCCCTTATCTTATGTCCTAGCTTGACACATCTAAAACACACATCATTGCCAGTCCTGTATACACCTTGATGATTTTTACCATACTATTGATAAAGTGGATTAGTCTGACCACTATCCACACTATCCTGAGTCTTAAAGCCTGGAGCCCTATCCTGATTATCGTTTCTACACCTTGGCACTCAAGCACTAGCTGAAGACAGATCTAGGGAAGAAGATTTCTGATGGAATTAAGGATGGTTACCACCCTCTGATCTTGGCTGAGAAAAGTTAAAACTACCTATCCTAAACCTCTTATTCTCTCTTTCTTTCTCCTTAACCTTTTCTTCATCAATCTGCTGAGTATGGACCATAAGCATGGACAAGTCCATCTCCTTAATTAACATTGTGGTCCTACACTCCTTGACCATACTATCAGATACACCAGACATAAACATACTTATTCTAGACCTGTTATCAGACACCACATGAGAAGCATACCTCGCCAACAGAGTAAACTCAAGTGAATACTCCTTTACACTTATACTACCCTTCTTTAAATTAATAAACTCCAGCACCTTAGCTTCCCTCAACTCTAAAGGGAAGAATCTGTCTAAAAAGGTTATAGATAACTTCTTCTACTCTACAAGCCCTGCATCTGTGCCTCTATCCCCCTTCCACTGCTTATATAATGTGTGAGATACATCCTAAAAATGGTAAGCATCCAACTCTTCACTCTCACTAGAAGTCACACCCATAATGTCTATTACCTTTTAAACTATGTCAAGGAATAATTGCAGATCCTCATAAGACTTGGATCCCAAAAATTAAGGGGGATTTATTCGGGTGAAGTCCCAAATCCTACCTTTAGCTAATTTAGCCACTGGATTAGCTAGGATAACAGCCTGCTAATTATTCTGAAATGCTACAAAGTAAGGTAGGGTAGTGAATGTAGCTCTAAACTCAGCATGAGAGATATGCTCATTTAGGGGATTTTCCTAAATGGGCGGAGATACGGGCTGATTCCCATTTCTTATTTCATTAGTCTTTCTGAGAGGCATATTCTATAAATGAAAGGAAGATCAAATTAGAAAGAGAGTTTAAATAGAGCTCATTCTCATTCGCACGACATAAATACTGAAAGAAGGGAAACTTTTCCTAAAACATCTTGTAGCTTTATGTACATAAGAGTGGAACACTTCACACCAATGCACAAGACTCAACTGAACGTGGCTTTTAGACTCCCTAGGATACTTTAAAACCTTAGGATCTCATACCAAGTTTGTAACGCCCTGAAAATACACCCTGGATGCCACACTGTGCTTACATTCTCGAGAGACCACAAGCTAACCCATGAGTTGGTACCTGTTATGAGCACTGAACAAAACAGATAACAAAATAACACATGAAGAATTTAATTTAAAAATAAATAAGTTTTTAAATACTAAAATATTTGAATAAATAATAGTTCTGAAAACGTCTAAAAATAATACTGAGAAGACTGATAATAACAACTGATAAACTGACTAACTGTCTGAAATAGTCTGAAAAGCCTTTAACTGACTGAGGAGTTGATGGTACAAGCCCCCAACTAACTCCAACTGACTACTGAGCTGAAAGAATGAAATAAACATAAATGTTCCTTGATATATGAGGACTCGCCAACGCTACTACTACTGATGCACTAAAATGTCTAATATGATCGGGAACCTCAGCGTTTGAACCGATGATATAAGACATCATAGCGCAAGAAATGAGTATGTTATTAGTAATTTGAATATACTGGTATACAGATGAGGTTAGGCTGAAATGCATGGGTTATATATGTGAGATAATAACTGACTAAATAGTATGAGATAACTGAGTATGAATGTATAAAAGTAGTAAAATCTGAGAATGTATGACTAAGCATAAAACATGATTCTGATATAATCTGTAAACTGAAGTACCAAAATACTGATACTAAATAACTGATAACTGTAAACTATGGTCAAGAAAACCTAAAACCAAACTCTGTACTAAATACTGAACTGAGACTGTAGGAGCTAGCTATAACCGATATGCCCCAATGTACTATCAGAGTCCAACCTATAACCCCAGTTAGAATGGTGTCAGTGCCATTCCATGTGAGCTAACATTGGCTGTATGGATATGCTAATATGATATCTCAAAGGATGAGGGCGTCATACCTAACTAATGGGGGGCCCTCAAAGTCTACGGTAGCACCATAGGTATGGCACCTAGGGACTGCTACTAACATCTCATTTCTACTGATGTGGGAGATAAGTGCCTCATACCTACTGATGGTGGAGACGCCATCCCTACATTCACTAGGTGCTAAGTTCTTACTCCTAACTGAAAGACATTGATTACTGGACTGAACTAAGTTTAATTGAACTCACAACGAACCCTAGTAACTAACTGAATAATATTTTATAACTGAAAACATTCTGTAGATAATGAAAACTAGGTAATCAGCTAAATTTTGGGTATACATAACCCCTAGGACTTGATAATAATAACAATAGGAACATAATAAAGCTTCAAAAACATCATAAGTATTGTTAAAAAAACAATCATTTAGGCATTTCATCAAACACTTGAAATTCATAGGCTTAAGCATGAGAATAGTTAAAACATGTGAACTAACATAATTGAAATACTAAAATTATGTATGTAGGGTTTAACATGCCAACATGATCATTTGAGCATGGCAAGGACAATTTCCAACAAAAACACATGGTAAACATAATTTGTAATCAAAATTTATAATAGTTTCATGAAGATAACTCATAATAACATGTAAAAATCATGGCTTTACACTTGAAATTGGATTCTTGGACTCTATGGGTGAAAAGGACCCATGGATGAACATCATATATACCTTAATTGATGAATTAGTGGAAGTTCTTGGTGATTTCTTGAAGCTTGAGCTTGAATTTTGAAGAGGCTAGGGTTTGTTCTTGAGAGAGAATTTTTTTTTTATAGAATTTTTTGTAAAAGATGACAATTAATGCTTTTGAGATGCTTAATCCCTTGCTATTACTGGGATTGGGTGAGCGAAATGACTTAATTACCCCCTCAAGACACAAACTCATTAAACTGAATCAGATTGACCGACGCAAAATATGACGCAATGTGTTGCTTTGTCAAGGCGATATGCGACACGATGTGTTGCTCTCCACCGATGTGATATCTGACGTGTCGCAGCCATATCGTGGATCTTCGCTATTTTGATCATCCAAACAGGTCTCGAACATTATCTGAAAAATCCAAAGCTCACCTGAAATGAACTATCAATAACTTCAATCATGAATCAACTTAGACTCTAATGCTTCGAGGTCGGGAAAGTCGAAAATAAAATTATCGAAGTTTAATGGGATTTGGAGAATACTAAGCCTTTACACTTAGTGAAATTTTCTAAGTTTTTGACCCCTTTAAAATGCAATAGTAAGCTAAAATGAGCTAGGATCTTACGGGGTCTTACAAAGAGAGAACCAAAATTGAGTTTAACGGTCTCACTCGAAAGAGATCTCAATAACATCCTTGATCTTTTCCGCAAAGTAAATTATTTTTTTTTTGGTTTTCTTGCAAAATCATTTCATTTCTTGCCAATGACATTTTGAATGAATTTTTGAACTTTTACCTCTTCCTAAACAATTAAAGAAAAACTTAGGTGAATGCAAGGCAACATTATCACTATACTTCATGGGAATCTTTTCTCACAACTTCACCTGTCATCCATTTTGCTCATAAAATACTCATGGCACCAATAGAAACACAAATGACCCTATACCCTTAAGAATGGTGTCACCCAATCTTTCATAGGGCAAGGAAAGCATTCATGTCTCTCGAGTTAATTAAACTTCAACCAGGGATAATATGATAAGCACATTAATCAATCAAACCATGGACGCAACATTCATCAACAATTTCACCCAAAAACCATCAGTTATCCAACATTTAAGACCAATTGGAATCAAAACTATGCTCCAAAAATGATCACATAACACTCCAAGAAAGTTCACATTAACCTTTACAATACATAAGGTGTTCCTCTCTTATCGACATTTTAACAAACACATGGTGCTCATAAAAGGTAATAGCTTGAAAAATAGAATAACAACATATGTGAACAAGCTCAATGCACCAATTCATCACCAAATACACCATTTGTAATAAAAATAACCAAATTGAATCACCCACCACTCAATTAAGCAAGAAAACCTTAAGTGGGTATTTCATCGAACACATAGTGTGCACTAGTTTATGGAAGCAAGAGTTTGCAATTTATCTTGTAAAACAAGGCACACATTCAAAAAATTTAATCCAATAACCACATTCTACCAAGTTAAGATCAAATGAATCAAATTCAAACCAAAAGAAACCATGGAATATGATCATTATTTTTATTTTTAAAAAGAATTTCACAAAATATTATACCTTGTAAGCTTGCATAAGAGAGGAAAAATGATAAAATGAAAGTCCAATATACTTATCTGGGGTTTCATTCTTGAGATACCCTTTATAACTTATGCTATCACCTGCAAACACCCAAAAACAAACTAAAAGTTGAATTAAAAATATTAGAAAACATCAAGAAGAATTCCTTTGGTTGTCTCCCATAAAGCGCCTTAGTTAAAGTTGTGGCAAGACATCTTTTGACTATCATTTATGTCTCCATTTAGAAGATTTGAATATTTTTCCTAACTTTTGATCAACACATCTTCGAGGTACTTTAGGTAAAAGTAAGGGTACAACGATATATATTCTATCTCACCACTTTGAAGACTTAAACTTTTTACCCAACGTCACATCAAACTTCTGAATATTCTTGTTGGGTATTGGTGAGAACATCAAAAAATCACATGTTAAACATTGGATTTTTCATATATCATCCTTCAACTGAGGGACGTCATTTCTTCCCTTTAGAATGAAAAACTCCAAAATATAAGAATCATGCTCCTCATCTCCAAAGTTCATTATTTGCTTAGGTGGTTCAACTTTCATCACATACACTAAGCATAATGTCAAAAAGTGGTTGGAATGAGGTCGTCTTTCTAATTATGGAGTCACATTCTTTTTGACATTATCACCCCAAAATAAACTAGAGTCTTTACAAAGAATTTGCTTGGCTTTTTCTTTCAACTCTAGTATCGGTTCCTCAATTTGTCATCCTTCATTATTTTTTGTTCGGTTGGTTGGCAAATCACCAAGAATTCTTCCATATAAAACCCACCATCAACCACATGGCTTGATACCTTTTCCTTATTAACCTCATTTTGAAGATTGGTCATATCCATGGCACTTGAAAGATCGACCTCCTCACCCACTTCTTCTTCTTTTTCACTCTCTATTCCAAATGTTGCCATGGATTGATGAAAATAATGCATGTCCTCCTTCATTGTAGTCACCCGATCCAAGAGAGTTAGAAGCATTACTTCAACACCATTGTATCCAACATATTATTCTTCCTTTATCAAATTATGAGACCTATCAAACCCATAAGAAGAACTAGCATTTTTGTTAGCATAACTAGGGGGCATTTGGACAATCACTCCAATGTACATCTCGACCACCACATAAAGAAAAACCATACTCCTAATAGGATCAAGATGGTGCACACACCTCTTTACGGGGAGCATATTTATAATATTACCAAAAGTAAGGTCCATCATAATAGGGACATAGATCATCAAGATAAGATTTGCAACCACCAAACTCATATTCATTCCAAGATGCCATAGGAACAAGTAAACAAAAACAAAAATCTACCTAACACGAGAAACAAAAGAAAATCACAAACAAATATGATAAGTTTGAATCCAAGAAAGTAACCTAAAATTTTAAAATAACTCAATACGCCAAATTATTCCATGACAATAGCGTCATTTTTTATAACGCTCAACTTATATGTCAAGTTAAGTGCAAGGCAGTCATTGTCAATATAATTACCCAACTTTGAGTCGGGGTCAAATCCGCAAGGAACAATGTGAGTGGCGAATGAGTAAACTCAAAATGAAAGAAACTTGCCAAATTGAAACCTAAGATACAAGTATTTGGGGGTTTTGAATCAATCTTGTTTAAGTAAAAGAATCTATAATACTAAATTGAGAGAAAACAATGTATGTATAAAATCAAATGAGAAGATTCTTGAGGTTATGCTTTCCTAGGGGTAATTATTGAATGGGTACATGAATTTAAGTTCCAGTTTTAGTTAATGGATACACGGGTAGGCTAGGTTAGGGATTTTAGTGTTAGTCTTTCGACAAAACACCAAAATTTCACCCATGGATTCTTTTAAATACCTCATAGGTGTGGCAAAACAATCAACCCAAAACCTCAATTAAGCATCCCTATTTCTAAGATGATGCTTAAGATAAAATATATTCACATACCACCCTTATTTCTAAGATAATGTTAAGGAATAAGCTAAACTCGATTTCATTATTCATAAATACTTATTGCCCATATCCTTATTTCAAGGATAATGTGAGATTCAAGATAGTTGGGGTTTTCACCCAGAACTTTTAATTCAAACAATCAAGTATTAGTGAAATCCAATATCATTAGCTATCAATTGGAAATAAGAATTAAAACCCACAAATATTAGCACCCTATTCAAATGTAACCCCCAAGATAAAACTTTAGCTATGCATGGAGTTAAGGAGAAGAAGAAGATTACCCATATCTACATTCAATTCTTCCATTGAAATTTAAATAGGGTAAACTCAAGCTTCACTTTCAATCTTTAACTAAATTCTTATTTGGAATGTTCACATACAATTCTCTCCTCAATGTGAAAAACTACAAATTAGAATGAAGATATATGTTCAAGATAATGAAAATGAGCTAAAAACCCTTATTTAAGCCCCAATTCTACATTACTCTTGGTCTCTTTAAGTAAATTATAATTCTTCCCTTAAACTTGTTCTGCCATATTGTGATCGTCATCTCTTAATTGTTATTGCGATCCCCGATTGCCATTGGTTGACTTTACTATTGATCACGATCGCGGTAACTGGGGGTCAATTTTTGAGCCTACATTTCAGCTTTTGTTCTTTTTTTCTCACATTTCTTCTTTTTCACCTATTCCTCAGCTTATTTTTATCAAGTTTCCTTTCTCATCTTCCCATTTTAACTTTTACCTACACATATGAGCATTAAATAAGAAATTCATGAAAAATTAATGAAAAAACATGATAATTTAGGCTTAAAAGGCACTAGAAAGTCAAAAAATTTACCACTCATCAGGGATAGACATACTTCTAGATTATATCCTTTAGAATACTAGATGGTGCATTGATTTATTAGAGGATTAGCCTTACCACTCCACTTGGCATTTGAGTATTTTATCAATGCTGGGACTTCTTTCCTTTAGGTTGTGGAGCATGCAAGGACTATAGAGAGGGCATGTCTTGAGATATATAAAGGTAGAGGTAAGAGGCTATATCTGCAGTACAATTTTAGGGATATTTTATTTGGAATGAGAGATCCTCATGTCAAAGGTTAGCATAATTTGAATTCTATTATGTTTGTACGAGTAGCTCCTCAAATTATAAGTGGCTCTTAGGTGGGTCATACTAGTCTCAGTAGATAGATATCTAGTCAAAAATTATGAGAAATTTGGTCTAGGTCTTCAAGCTGTGGTTGCCATTTTAGATTAGCATATACATTGCATCCAGAGTTGTAGAGGGATGTTTTGATTATGATGAGAATGGTCATTGGTCTAAGGAGTGCTCCAAGCGTGTGTTGGTTAAGTAGTTGGGGTCAACTTGTATTTCTCACCAGATTAGAACTTTAGGTATTTTTAAGACTATTGAGAGATACGTGGTTGGTCTAGATAGTGTCCCTAATATGGGATTATTGGGCAATCAGTATAAATAGATCAGTCTCTTAGATATGGGGCACCTTCAGGCAGAGAAAGTGCACGTAGTATTTTAGCTAGGTCGTCCAGATGCTTGATGTCACCCAAACTATAGCCTCCAATAATATACAATGTTGTTGTTGTCAAATCATAGTAACCTAACTAAGTTAGGGTCAATCCCACAGGGAATAGGTTGAATCTATATCTTAAACATGCTCAAATTACCGAAAGTGCAAAAAACTAAATGGGGAGAATTTTTAGTAAGCAGTAAAAAGTAGCAAGTCTTGATTGCTTTTGGTTGTAATCAAGCTGAGATGGATACTAGAACTATGTTCCCCCCTGGCTTCCTAACTCCATAGGTTTCTTGTGCTCAATCCGACTATCTCATTATCCATATATGCAGAACCTGACAAGATGGGTATCATCAATTGTCCTATGATCGCCTTGGTAAATTTCACTCTATACCATATGAGACTCTGAGTGTTGCATTTCAAATCCTTGCCTTCGATCCAAATTTAAATATCTCTTTATGATTATCAAGTTAATTAGATGAGGGCGGATAGCCTTGAATCACTGTTGTAATCTTCTTTTTCTAATCTTAACCTCTCTTGTAGAGATGATCATGAATACAAGCAAGTCCTTCACTTTTGAAGTAGTTAAGGAAGCAAACAATCAGAAGAATATCACAATGCATGCATAAACAATGATCTAGAAGAACATTTTACTTCCTCTACTTTGTTATTCCACTGAGGTTCTCACAACCCTAGCTAAGGGGTTTAGCCGCTCATAGTTGCAAGAAATGCCATGGAATTCAATAAAGAAAGAATATAAATAATCTCATAATAATGAAAGAATAAAACCCAAAGTCTCAAATTAATTAATCAACCAAAAACCAAGAACACGAGGATTCAAAGATCAAAAGTTAATCTTGAAATCAATATATGTTTGTGAATAATATGAGTGTGTAGACCGACAAAAAATATCTAAAAAGTATTTATAGGTTACATAAAACCCTAGAAATCTAAGGCAAAACTAAGTCGGCGGCCACATACGCGACCACTTACGGTCCTTAAGTGGCTCTTACGCCACGTAGGTGGCCATCATAGGTAACATTCTCCTCAAATATGTAGAAGTTCCTATTGCACTGGAACTTACAGGGCATAAGTGGTACTTTTGTTCCGTAGGTTGCTTCATCGTAAATACGAGGAAACCATCAACCTGCAGCTTTTCTAAAAATCACTTTTCTGCAACTGATGTTGGTATTTACGGCATCGTAGGTGGTGCCTACGAGCCGTAAGTTACCCCTCGTAACTGATAGGATCAATACTTCATATTTAGGTCCTCTGAAGTTCCAAAATGTAAGACCTAGAATAGGTTACTTATGCCACATAAGTGCCAACTATGCCACGTTTGTTGCATCATAGGTTGCCTTTCTGCAAGCTCAACTCTTTTTCTTAATTTCAAGCTCTAAAACCTAATTTACTGCAAAATAAAGCACAAAAACACAACATATCTACCAAAATGAACATAAGTACTTGCATATTTTTTGGTTTTAAGCATCAAAAGTGTCATGAAACCATGGTACATCAACGACCTCAACTTAAAATATTTGCATGTCCTCGGGCAACAAGAAAACAACAAAACAAATCACAATGCTTAACCAAGAGAATCCTAAGATACTTATGGCAGTCAATCTTAATTTCAGCTCAAAAACATCACCCCCTCCTATTTTTAATTTTTTAAGACCAACTACGCGGATCTATGCAGCCTAATAATTTGATACAAGGGAATCAAACTATGCATTAAGCTAGCAACACATAATAAAGCATATGCACAAATCACACTACCCGAGCAGATAAGTAGCTAGCAACACAACTCATGCACCCTCATAATAAAGAAGTCTCACTCACTAAGTAGAATAAAGCATGTTAATTCTAGGACGACAATAAGACAATCACAGTCTTAAAAAAAGTTCAAACAATGTGTATAGAATATCATAGGCTTTTTCTTATTTTCTTTACCTTAGTTTTTTTTCTTAGGAAAATCAGACTAGGATCGTTGTATGACTTTATTCGACTCGTAATGTAGGCTTGGGAGCTGGTATTCATATATTTAGAAATTTAGCTACTAAGCCTCCTTGTCACTACAATTACATTAGGGATCCACTTATCAACCAACTTTTTCCTTTATTACGCAGGCTAGGTGTGGTTTCATTTATTTTTCTCTTTTTTTTTTCTTTTTCAAAAAATTTTTCTTTATTTTTCCTTTTATTTTTTCTGCCACACCTAACCCTACTTTTCTTTCTTTTATTTACACCCTTCTTTATACCTACTTTTAATCACGCACCCCTATGATAGTCATCCTCAACATAGGCGATTTGCCTAAGTTGAGATGTACAATATCCAAGGAGGAATAGGGTTAACACAAGTTCATTGTAATTAAAATGGGGAGGTGAAAGGTGAAAATAAAGAAAATAGGTCTATATAGGCTCAAACAGGAATTAAGGGATAATTATTCTCGTTTAGGAGGTCGTTTGGGCTAAAAGTAGACTAATTTCAATAAAGGCCTATGATTCGTTCCTAACTGACTATCCTATAACTTAGGAAAGACTAACTAGACATATTCTGGACTCAACACATAATGGAAACACAATAAGCATCTCATACACACATGACACAGGGTTTCATCACAAACTACTATCTATCTAGCTCATGCAAATGCTAGCTCTGATAATTATGTCCCTAATCCTAATGCCATAACAAAATCCACAATGGACACATATATAAGCACATCACACAATTCAAAATAAATTTTTCATAGGGGTATTATTTTTCTAATATATTTAAGCAAAACCCCAATAAAATACATCAGCTACCCTTAGGTATTTATTTTTCTCCTTGTTAGACAAAACAACACAAAACAAACCATAAAATTTTTTAGACATGTCGATTCTACTCTGATTATGCAGTCGACGGGAAAAGAAGAACAATAACAAAAACCCATGATAGCTGTTGTACACCCCTACCCCCAACTAAAAGACTATGAATTGTCCCTAATACGTAACTATGATACAAAAAAAGGAAAATAGGACATACCTAGGATGCTCTAAGCATCCAAATCATTCTCGCCCCCATCTGGAGCATCTGGTATCTCAACTAGCGAAGGAAATGGTGTTGGTAGGGTATGATTAGAAGACGTACTCATTGCTATCTCATGGTATCTCACATCATCAACGACAGTAGACCTTATACAATCAAGCGTGGCCCTTTTCAGGGCCTTATCATATGGAATAGTAGAAACTTGTAGCTTCTTACCTCTACCTCTCTCAGCCTCTATAATTACAAATGTCTCCTTCTCATCGATAGGTCAAACCTCATAGGTTGGCGTAGGGGCATGGGCTAAGTAAATAAAGGGATAATCAAAGAGATGACCATAACCTGGATCTATGTAAGAGAGTGTACCTTTTTTTGTAGTGTGGACACTTCCTCCCCAATCTTAGATAGATCTAATTCCTATATATCTCCAAATCATACACTAACTCGGATCTCAAAAAAATAGATCCATGCATACAACTCACTAGTGAACTCCAATATCTCAGCCTGAATTGCAGCCTATATTTGAGTCTCAACAATCCCTAAAATTATCTGGACCCACGGCTATATCTATGCATACAAGGTGGACATCTAAGTTTCTATGTCAGTAAGGCAGGCGATGATCTCATCTTGCTGCTCACTAGGTGCTACAAGAATTTTTGTGGTACTGCAATAAAACATAGAATTATAGCTGTAGTAGTAGGGTGAGGGAGCACAGTAGTTTCCCTAATTAGCTTAGAAGTAGTGGTCAGGGCTGAAGTAGAAGTAGATAAGTCTCCCTCCCCCTCCGTAGTAAACTCGGGCGCATCACTATCCTCACCTATATCAACATCCAAGTTTGACCTATCAATATGCCGTACTAGAACTAAAGGCCTTGCAAAATGGGCCAAAATCACTATCGAAGGTAGTGGAGCTCTCTTTGCAAAGACCGAGTTCGTCGAATCCTTGATCATACTAGTATGTGCAATGCTCGTTACCTCTACCCACCATCAATATATGGAATCTTAGGCACATATGCCTCATCACATAGCCCCTAGATAAGTCAAGGGAAGGGAAAAGTAGTCATGTCACCAAAAAACCCCTCATACATCTTATATCTAATCAGCGTTGCAAAGTCGATCTCATACCCTACTAAAACATAGCAACCAGTACAGCTCTATCCCATGTAAAGAGGGTTTCCAAAGAAATCGGATATAATCTGAAGCATATGACTATCCACTAAAACTTTATGGCAAAATGAAGAGTTGTCTTCTTAATCTCCCTCTTTCCCTCAATCCATGGGGCAACGTCACCCAAAGCTAAAACCTTATTGGAGATTTACCTTGCCAAATCTAACCTCTTTCGTCTATATTTAAGATCTTTCATAGTGCATCTATCCCACATAAATCCTAGCCTATCATACTCTACAGTATATTCCGAAGCTATATACTCAAGCCTAAATAAAGCTCGGTGTATAGCTGCCACAGAAATTTCCACAAAATCTCTTCTCACCAATATGTGCACTAATTAGGGTTGCTCTATGCCTTTTCCACTTTTCGATGCAACTTAATAGATAGAGATGACATAGGGGAATAGAACTCTCTGTCCAATGTCTGTCTGTAAAAACCTTAGGTTCTATCCATCTACCTCAACAAGTAGCGATCAAATAAGGTCCGCAGGTTAGGTACCCCTACTAGCCCTGATAAATATATCCTCCTTGTAGCTACTATAGTCCTCTTAGGCCAACCCACCTTAATAATAAATCTATCCTGGTCATAAATATGCTATATCCCCTTGACATACCATCTCGGGTTGATGTCAGTTATGGGTACAGCTAAGACGTGTGTAGAGTCAAATGCAAGGTCAGTCAGTGGTGGAAGGGGAGGATGAGAATCCTCATGGGTGGTTGTGTCTGGTGTTGAAGATGATGAAACCTAGTGCATCACCAGAGATGTACCCTCTTCAGACTGGGGTACAACTGAAGCTAACTCATCCTCTAATGTCTTCTCAGACTAGGGGCTATTTGTGTCCTCCGGCTCACTTAAATCAGAAATAGATGAAAACTTAATCTCTTCTAATGCCTCCTCAAACTAGGAGAGTGTGGTGGTGAAGTCCTGGCCACCTTCATTCTCAGCCTAGGAACTTGTCTAGTTATGATCATCTGGGCCCTGGCTTGTGTAGAAGCAAGCTGAGTGCCCGGCTATGTCTGTGAGTGGTAGGCTGGGTGCCCTGGATATCCAAAATGGGTGCAACGACTATTGCAGCTACAACCTATCTCTGACCTCTAGTCTGTGGGGCCTTTTGTCTCATTGGGTCAACTCGGTACTCCTCTATTGAGCCACTGCGCTCTGGGGACTCATCTCAAATCCTTGACTATACTACTTTCTTTTGGGTTGTCTGCCATAGTACTTGAAATAATAGTTATTTGTGTTTGAAAGAGAATAGGGGATGAAAAAATAAAAAAAATAAAACTTCTCAGAGTGGGAACCTATGACACCACTTATGGTCTGTAAGTTCCACTTACATCCCGTAAGTACCCTTTGTAAGTGCCAGAGAAAGCCCCAAAACATCAAGGCTCCAGGTCTGACACCTATGAAGGCACTTATGGCCCGTAAGTGCTACTTATGTGGCTTGTAGGTGCCACCATAGGTATCCTTCTTAGGGTAATTTGATTTTTTCCAATTTTTATATACCCATACAGTGTATTTAGCCTATTCAAGTCTAATTTTTGCACACAACAACTGTTATCAAGTTCATAAACATGGGTTTTACACATAATTTTATATTAACATCAACTTTTTCAACTTATACTTCCTTTTAGGGATGAGCACAGAATTTTCATTCAATAATAATGCAACAATTATAAATTTTTGAACTATTTTAGGCTCCTACAATTAAGATTTTTGAATTTTACATAATTTTCAGGAATATGCAAGTACCAACTCACTTTTTTTGTTAATATGAAAATGTAATACTAATATAAGCAAAGAAATTTACTTTAATATCAGTGATGAAAGCAGAAGAATGAGAAAGATTTGATTAAACCTAGACTAAATGTTTTTTGAGTTCAAATGGAAGAATTGTACTGAGAATGGGAAGAATTCCTCCCTATTATGGAGTTTAGAGGGAGTTGGAGAGTTCAAATTTAAGAAGGAGTTATACAATTTGAGAAAAGTAGGGAATAGGATCGGGTTTGGGGTATTTAAGGGCATTGGTATGACGGTCAGGGTCGAATCCACTTGGATCCGTCCTAGATTTTTCCAATTTTAACCTAAAAAATTCTTGCCACTTACAGCGTCACTTAAGACCCCGTAAGTGGCCTATCGTAAGTGATAGAAATTTTTGGTCCTTCTCTGAACCTTGATTCTAATACCTATGAAACCACTTATAAGTTTGTAAGTAGTACTTACGACCCCCATAAGTGGGTTCGTAAGTAAAAGTTCAGAGACCCAAAATTTTCAGATTTTCCCTCTGACATCTACTGCATTACTTACCTAGCTTAAGTGGGATTTATAACCCCCATAAGTGGATTAATAAGTCCCTTTACATGGAATTTTCTAAATTTTGCACTTTCTTACCATGTTCAAGGTTTTTCCCGCATGATTTACACCAACAAAAAAAGAAACAAATGTGAACACTAAAATAATGGGTTGTCTTTTACCCAGCATTTAATTTAATGTCGTGGAACAATGTGGCTATGTTGGTTACTCAAACTTCACCAACAATCCCATGGGTTACCTCCTATGAAGTGCCTGATTTAACATCACAGCATGACTCGGTTGACTTGTCTACTCAAACTTCTTCAAGTCTTACATCAACAATCACTTTCATCGTATCAACATTACCCAAATAGTGCTTGACACACTTTCTATTTACCTTGAATAGGGCTTTACCATCTCATTTCAGCTCAATATCACCATGTGGGAACACTCTAACCACGATGAATGGAAAATACCACCTAGACTTCAACTTACTAGAAAATAAGAGAAGTTTTGAATTATATAACAAGACCATCTCACCGGGCTCAAACACTCTCTTCTCGATCTTTTTGTCATAATACAACTTCATATTTTTCTTATACAAAGTAGAACTTTTCACCTTGCTTATCCTCAACTTAGTTGCATCATGCCACTCCTAATTGAGATTTTTTAATGCCCATAGTGCCTTATGCTCAAGTTCAAACGAAAAGTGACATTCCTTGCCGTACACAAGTTGAATAGAAAGGAACCTATGAGGGTTTTAAAAGTTATCCGGTAGGCCCACAAAATATTATATAGCTTTCATGACTAGTTAACCTTGTTGGCATTCATAGTATTTACCACTATGGACTTTATATCTCTATTAAAGACCTCAATCTGCCCACTTGTCTGAGGATGTAAGGTGTTTCCACCAAATGCTTTACATAATATTTATCAAGAAGGGCCTTAAAAGGATGATTTCCAAAGTGAGACAACGTCACTAATAATAGCAGGTGGAGTGACAAATTAAGAAAATATATTCTTCTTCAGTAATGAGGTGACATTTCTACCCTCATTGTTAGGAGGTGCAACTGCCTCCACCCATTTGGAAACATAGACAACTGCCACTAGAATGTACTTTATCCCATAGTAGCTCACAAACGAGCCCATGAAATCAGTCTCCCATACATCAAACAACTCCAACTCCATGATAGGTGTCATGGGGAATTCATGCCTTCATGAAATATTGCCTTGTAGCTGACACTGGTCACAGGCTTGGTACAAATCATGAACATCCTAGTAGATAGTAGGCTAATAATACCAACACTACATAATCTTATGGGTAGTGTAGGTACTTCTATGATAACCCCTAACTGGAGATGAATGACAAGTCTCAAGGATGCTCATCATCTCCACCTCAGGAATACATCTACGAATAACTCTATCCGTACAAATCTGAAAGAGATAGGGCTCATCACAAAAATATTTTCCCACCTTATGCATGAACCACTTGCACTATTGGAATGATAAATCTTCTAGAATAAGATCACTTGCCAAAAAGTTGGAAAAATTAGTGAACCAGGGGATAAAGTCATGAGATACTGCCAAGACATACTCATCTAGAAAAGTATCATCTATATCAAGCTCATTCCCTAACTTCTGCATTGCCTCCTCCTTGAGATGAGATAAGTGATCAGCAACTTGGTTCTCCATGCCCTTCTGATATTTTACTTCAAAGTCAAATTCTTGTAATAAGAAAACCCAATGTCTCAACCTCAGTTTCACATCTTACTTCGATATTAGATACCTTAATATTGCATGATCTGTGTGAATTATGACTTTGGTCCTTATTAAATAGGGCTACAATTTATCAAGGAAAAAAACCACCGTAAGTAACTCCTGCTCAATAACTATATAGTTTTTTATGTGGGGTTTAATTCCTTGTTGGAATAATTGATCGAGTGAAGGATTTTCTCACATATTTGGCCTAAGATAGCACCCAAGTCCACTCTGCTAGCATCACATATAACCTCAAACAGTAAAGACCCATCAGTGGATATAATAATGGGAGCTGAGACCAATCACTCCTTAAGGTATTCAAAGTCCTTGAGACAAGCATCATCAAATACAAATTTCACGTCTTTATCTAAAAGTTTGCATAGAGGATTAGCAATTTTAGAGAAGTCCTTCATAAACTTCCTAAAAGCCAGAATGACCCAAAAAGCTTTGGATACCTTTAGTTGAGATCAGGGGAGGTAATTTTTCAATCATCTCTATCTTTACTCTATCCACCTCAATACCTTGCTTTGAGATTTTATGACTGAGAACAATACCTTTCTTCACCATAAAATGGAACTTCTCCTAATTCAAAACCAAATTGAACTCCTCACATATTTAGAGTGTGTTGTCCAAATAGGCCAAACAATTATCAAATAAGTCCCTAATAATTGAAAATTCATCCATGAATACCTCTACAGTTTCCTTCACCACATCAGAAAATCTAGACATCATATATCGATGAAAGGTGGTTAGAGGACTACATAGTCTGAATGGCATCCTCTTGAATGCAAAACTCCAATATGGTCAAGTAAAATTAGTCTTTTCAGGTCTTTGAGGGCAATATAAATCTGATTTTACCCAAATATCTATTATGAAAATAGTACCAACCCCTACCTGCAAGTCTGTCCAACATCTAATTTATGAACGGCATAGAAAAATGTCATTTTGAGTCCAAGTCTTTAATTTTTTATAATCCATGCATACTCTTCATCCAGTAATTGGTCTCATGGGCACCAATTTATTCTTATCATTTGGGACCATAGTGATCCCCCCTTATTGGGTACACTTTGAACAGGGCTAACACACTTACTATCCGTAATTGAGAAAACCACTCCAACATCTAACCACTTGATGATTTATTTCTTCTCTACCTCATGTATAGGAGGATTTAACTGATTTTGGTGCTCTATGTTGGGAATACAATCTAGTTCAAGTTGTATTTTATGAGTATAAATATTAGGTGGAATCCCTTTAATGTCTTTAATTATCCATCTAATGGCCCTGTTAAACCTCTACAACACTGAAATCAATGTTTCAACCTGTGTCTCCAATAAATCAATAGCAATAATGACCGAGAAGGTATTATCGACCCTAAAAAATTCATAACACAAGTGAGATGAAAGGGCTTTCAGTTCCAAGAATGGTGGCTCCTCAATAAATGGTCGAGCTGGAGAAGTGGTTCTATTTTTAGACCAAGATCTAGCTTCTTTGGAGAATAATTAAAAGAACCTCTACCATACAGTGCGCTCACCTTCTCATCACACTCATCAATGCCATCACTATCAAAGATCATGATAACTGCTGCTAATACCTCAACCCCAAGTCTCTCCTCAATGGGCATAATCACTATATCATCATCAATAGTATTAATCAGGGACTCTACTCCCATATCCTTAGGATGCTGCATAGACTGACACACATTAAAAGTAACTTGAACATCATTAAGTCTAAACTTTATCTACCCTATTTCCATGGCAACCAAGGCCCTACCCGTAGCTAGGAAAGGCCTGCCAAGATATTAGGAACTTCGAAGTCCACCTCACAGTCAGGGATCACAAAGTTAGCTGGAAATATGGAGGATGCAACATTTATCAAAATATCATACAATATAGCAACCGATTTTTTCACAGTCTGATCAGCCATCAATAACCTCATGGATGTATGTTTGGGCACCCCCAACCCCAACTGTTTATATACCACTAATGGCATCAGAATGATACTAGATCCTAAATCACATAAAGCTCTAGAGAAGTTGAAGGACACAATTGTACATGGAATAGTAAATTCTTTGGGGTCCTTCTTCTTCTCTACTAAAGATCAAAAAGTAATGGCACTACAGTGGTGCACATTATCAAAGGGCTCCAAACTCACCATCCGCCTCTTAATAACCAAGTCTTTGATGAACTTTGCATAGCCTAGCATCTACTCCAATGCTTCTACAAGAGGAATATTAAAAGAAAAATCCTTCAATATCAACAAGAACTCCGGATACTTCCCTTCCTCTTATTTCTTCTTCAATCTCCGAGGAATAGAAGGGGAAGGTCTTGGAATGGTCTTCAACACAATCTCTAATTACTTCCCCTTTTTTTATCCTTCTAAACACTTTTTATCAACACCCGTCTATTGTTATGATGACTCACCACTAGTCACTAACTTTTTAGATTTTTCTTTGGGTTTCTCATCTATATCAACAATATCATCCCTAGCTTTATTAACTATAGGAATGGGAGGATCAATGGTTGCCTTACCACTGCAAGTGGTGATGTCTAAATAATGTCTATCATTCTTTGGATTCTACACAGTTTTACTCGAAAGGGTGCTCGGCTGATGCAAATTCAAAGTCGCTGACATCTTGCCAAATTATTGCTCAAGTTGCTTAAGCACAATAGCATGCGATTCTACTTTCTGTGTCAAACCTAAAATGTTGGACTTAATCTTCTTAAGGAAACTCTCCTAATTTTCTTACCCCTTCACTAGATTTATAAACAACACCTTTATCCTTAACTCAATTTCACGATTCCCTGGTGGAACATACGCACCACCCTTTTCCTTATAATTATCCTTACACCTCCGCTCACCATCTCTCTCGGATGATCCCTATATCTATCACCATAATAATTCCAACCTTGATGCCCTTTTCTCGAGTTCCAAGAGTCTTGAGTAGGCCCTTGGCCCTTAGCTTGGAAACTCGCCAACTCTCTATCCAGATATGTCACCTCCTTTTCAATATTAAAATTATATAGCTTAGGTAATTTACCTTATGCATCCACAATATTTACCTTCTCGAAACCCATGGTTGCAAACTGTTTCTTCAGTAACCCAATCTCTATCTTCAGCTGTATAACTTCTTAAGCCACTGAATCATCTAACACTCTATGCTCACTGTAAGCACCAATAGCATAAGTGATGGCACCTATTTCTTCCTTCTGAGCATGCCACCATCGGTTAGTAAGAGAGATCCGATCAAAGATTTCTAATGTTGTATCCCAACATAAGCTTATGAACGATCCATCAGTAATAGTGTCCATAATAGCTTTAGAACTAGTATTTAGGGCACAATAGATAATTTTTAGTAAATTTGTCCCTAAAACTCTATGATTAGGCTCTATCATCAACTTTTTGTTAAACCTAAACCATACCTCATATATTGGTTTAGAATGTAATTGCCTGAAATTATAGATTTTGTTCTTCAAATACAGCTTTATGGACAGAGGAAAGAAATGGTCTAACAAGTGCTCCCGCAACTCATTCCAAGTAGTAATGGACCTATGAAGTAGTTCCCCTAACCATAATGTTGCTTCACCAGTTAAAGAGAATGGGAAAAACCTAGGTCTCAAAGCTTTCTAACTTACCCCAAGAATATTATATGAAGTGCAAATTCCAACAAAATTTATAATCTGCATGTTTGCATCATTGGTTGGTAAACTCGAAAACACACTTTTCAAATTCAACAGCTGAATCATAGAACTTTTGATATCAAACTTCGTCCCCTGGGAAACTTAGGAGGAATGATAGCTCTTATATCTATGGGATCAACATACCCCAAGTCATCCTCTAGATCATCATATGCTTGCATGTACTAATAAGCTGGGAGTACGGGAGCTCTATCTCTTCTAGCTCAATCGAGTTTTTCTCAACAATTAGTTTTCTATGTTTGTCTCCCTTCTAGAGTTTCACATTGGGTAGCCTTATTATTCCTCCTCGTATTTTCTTCTACTAATAACCATACAGTAGTTTGCTCAATTGTCTCATGAACAATGTATAGAGGTGGGGGAGAAAAGTTATTCGGATCATCTCAAAGCCCCTCATGATGAGCTTCATAACCATGTCCCAACATCCTATGATTTTGTTGTAGAATTCTTTCAAGATCTGGAGCAAATAGGATTAAGGGATTGGCCTTCAGTCCTAGTACTGGGCATACACTGACTTACGCCCCAAGAAAAATAAAAAAGTAAAATCCAACAACATCAACAACTCTAATCAACCAATCGTAATTGAATTACCCATCAAAGGCACCAAAATATGATGTCACCCAAACTATACCCTCCAAGAAGATAAAATGTAGATATTTTCAAATTATAGTAATCCAAATAAGTTGGGGTCAATACCATAGGGAATAGGTTGAATCTATCTCTCAAACTTGCTAAAGTGGCTTGAAGTTCAAAAAGTAAATGGGAGAAATTTATATTAAACATTAAAAAGTAGTAAGTCTTGATTGCTTTTGGTTATAATCAATATGATATGGACACTAGAACTGTGTTCCCCTTGCTTTATAACTTCGTAGGTTTCTCATGCTCAATTTGACTATATCACTATCCACACATGTAGAACTTAACAAGATAGGTATAACCAACCATCTTGTGAACGCCTTGGTAAATTACACTCTCCACCTTGCGAGTCGCAGAGTGTCACTATTTAAATCCTTGTATTTGATCCTGTCACTATTTAAATCCTTGTATTTGATCCTAGTCTAACTCTCACTTTATGAGTATCAAGTTAATTAGTCAAGGATTGATAGCCTTGAATCACTATAGTAATCTTGTTTTCCTAATCTTGACCTATCTTATGGAGATGATCGTGAATACAAGAAAGTCCTTAACTTCTGGAGTAGTTATGGAAGAAAACGATCTGAAAAAGATCACAATGCATGTCTAAATAATGATCTAGACATACTTCCCCTTCTTAGTTATTCCATCAGGGTTCCCACAACCCTAACTAAGGGATTTAGCCACTCATAGTTGCAATAAACATCATGGAATTCAATAAAGAAAACATAGAAATAATCTCACAACAATGGAAGAATAAAACCCAAAGTGTCAAATTAATTAATCAACCAAATACCAAAAGTATAAGGATTCCAAGATCAAAAGCCAATCTTGAAATCAAAATATGTTTGTGAATAATATGAGTTAACTAAAAACATCAAAAGAGTATTTATAGGTTACATAAAAGCTTTGTAAATTTAAACCAAAACGTACAAGGAAAACTAAGTCGGTGGCACTTACGGGCCCACTTATGATCCATAAAAAACCAAGATCAGAAGTCAATCTTGAAATCAATATATGTTTGTGAATAATATGAGTGTGTAAACTGGCTAAACATCAAAAGAGTATCTATAGGTTACATAAAAACCCTATAAATTTAAACCAACATGTATAGGGAAAACTAAGTCAGTAGCCACTTACGAGGCCACTTATGGTCCGTAAGTAGTACCAGTTGACCTCCAAGTTTATGTTTTAATAATGGCAAAATCACAAGTGTATCTCTACTGATGGTAATAATGGAAAGATAAAGGAAGTTGGCTTCCGAAATAGAAGGACATCAAGAATGGAAAGATATCCACTGTATCCAAGTAGAATCCAAGTAAAATAAATCACGAGAATACAAATGGAAGGAGCATCATAGTCCCAAATATTATGAAAAATCATGACACAATGATATGGAGGACCTCGGCATGGAAAAAAAATCAATCAAGTATCATGGAAATAGAAAAAGTATCAACCCTCCCACAATCATGGTTGCAATTCCAAGATTCACAACAAAACAAATCAATCAAGAAGAGAAGATATCACAAGTACATCGGCAAGGCATTAAAAAAAATGAAATATAGATCACGGACATATCTAATACGAACGTGATTTAAATTTTTATATGGACATATCTAATATGGAAATTATACACGGATACATACATCAATCAAGGAATCAATTTATATCCTTAATTGAGAAGAAATACTTTGGGTTTCCTTGAAGGGTAGCATTCGAAGACTATAAAAGGAGAAGACCAAAGATAGACATTTTCATGCAACTTCAAGGAGAAAATTCAAAGTGTCTCATTCTTAGTCGCACAAAGCTATGTAACGTTAGTTTACAATTGTTATGTAAAGAGTAGGATCTAGTCATCTTTGTAACATCAACTGAAGTTGTGTCACAAGATATGAAGAGAAAAATAAGTTTTCAAAAATTGTTTCCTACCATTTTAATCTAACCAAAACCTTCAACAGGAAAGTATTGATTACGACAAAACCTTTGTCCCTGTGGCTAGGATAGAGTTAATACAAATTTAACTAGCTTTTGTCACATTCAAATGTTTTAAATTATATCAAATGGATGTAAAAAAATGCTTTCTTAAATGGCTTTATTCATGAGGAAGTTTTCGTAAGACAACCCCTTGGATTTGAAGATCCTTCATTTGCAAATCACATTTTCAAGTTATCAAAAATACTCCACGGCCTCAAACAATCCCCAAAAGCTTAGTATGAGAGACTGAGTACTTTTCTACTATATAACAATTTCCAAGGGGATAAAATTGACACAACTTTGTTCATTCAAAAGCTCGATTCAAATTTTCTTATTGTGAAAGTTTACATTGATGATATTATCTTTGGTAGTTCTAACCTCTTTATATGCGAGAAATTTTCTAATTTGATGAAAGGAGAATTCGAAATGAGTCTTATGGGCGAGATCACATTCTTTCTGGCACTATAAGTCAAGAAAACACCCAAGGGCACCTTCATCAGTCAATCCAAATACACTAAAGAACTCATCAAAAAAATTGGCATGGAAAAGGGAAAGGCCGATGGAACACCCATAAGTCCATCCACAAGAATTGATTCAAATTTGGACAAAAAAGATGTTGATAAAAAAATGTACCATGGGATGATCGAATCTCTACTCTACTTAACTGCAAGTCCACCAGATATTATGTTCAGCATGTGCAAATACGCCAGATTCCAGTTGACTCCTAAGGAATCTCATCTCGCTGTCATCTAATGAGTTATCCAATATCTAATAAGAACACCAAATCTCAGTCTATGGTATCCCTTCTTTTCTTATTTTAATTTAACTGGATATTCAGCTATTGATTTTGTAGGAGACAAAAGTAACAAGAAGAGCACCAGCGGAATATGTCAAATTCTTGGTGATTCTTTTATCTCTTGGCACACAAGAAAAAGACTTATGTCGCTCTCTCAACCACAGAAGCTAAATATATAGCTGTCGAAAGTTGTGGCACTCAAATTCTTTAGATTATGCATCAACGTCTTAACTTCGACTTAGCTTTTGAATCTGTTCCCATTATGTGTGATAACACTAGTACCATCAGCCTATCTAATTACATTATGCATTACTCTAGGGCTAAACATATTAATATCAAGCGTCATTTCATTTGAGATCATTTTGAAAATGGTGACTTTTGCCTAAACTTTGTTGACTCTAAAAATCAACTAGAAAATATCTTTACAAAAGGATTTTTCTTTCTACAAAAAGGACTTGGTATTATTAGCATTCATGACATTTAGAAACCTTTTATCTGTGTATTTCACTGTCTGCATATTATCTGTATATCTTTTTTTTATTAAGTCAAAGGGACAGAAGGACAGAAACATTAGAGTAGCCTACCAGTCAGGGGGAGTAGAAAAAGCTCAAATGTGAACTAATACTTATATAAGTCAGGGGGAGTAAGCTGACAAACATGGAAGTTAACTGATGTTTACTCTTATTGTCATTATCAAAGAGGGGGAGATTATTGACCTCCCTAGTTTATGTTTTAATAATGACAAACTCATAAGTGTATCTCTGCAGCTGGTAATAATGGAAAGATAAAGAAAGCGGGCTTCAAAAATAGAAGGACATCAAGAATGGAAAGACACCTACCGTATCTAAGTAGCATCCAAGTAAAATCAATCATGAGAAGACAAATGGAAGGAGCATCATAGTCCCAAATATTACGAAAAATCATGACACAATGATATGAAGGACCTCTTCAAGGCAAGCAGATCAATTAGTATTACAAAAATAGAAGAAGGATCAACCCTTCCATAATCATTGTTGCAATCCCCAGATTCACGGCAAAATAAATCAATTAAGAAAAGAAGATATCACAAGTACATTGGCAAGGCATCAAAATCAAAAAGGAAATATTTGATATAGACGTGTTTCAAAGCCGTATATGGACATATCTGATATGGACAGTATACACGGTTACATCTCTAAATCAAGGAATCAATTTATATCCTTGATTGAAAAGAAATCCCTTGGGTTTACTTATGAAGGATAACAGCCGTTGAGCCTTCATTGACAGACTGACTAAGCTTACTCATTATCTATCGACTCAGTTTTTTCAATCCAATAAGATTTTATTAGATAGATGCTCCAAGATACTGCTTTTGACCTTGATTCTCTATTATCGTTAGTATTTTATATGTCTACTCAACAGAAAAGGTATACTCGAGTTGGGCTTAGCATAGTTTCATCCACAGTCAGTGGGGCAATCTTGAGTGGATTGTTTAGCTTTGAGAGATTGTGCTTCAGACTCATGACTATTGGTTTTGAGGGCTATCCAGATCAATTAGTAGCTTTGGCATAGTTCGCAGACATTAATCACCACCATTTGAGTATTTAGGTAGAAAATTATGAGTTTTGTGCTTGTTGACACCTAATTTTTTCCCTCCACGACAAAGTTTGAATCTAAGTTTCTTCAATTTTAAATAAAATTATAATATTTATTTTATTTAAATAAAAAATTTTAAAGTATTTATCAGGATGATTTTGTCATTTTAATAATGATTACATATTTCTTATTCGTTTATACAAAATTATATAATTTTGTTATTTAAATAACTATTTGATAAAAATTGAATTTTAACCAAGGGTTACCTCAAAAATTGATTTAAACGGTTAAAATTTGAATTTAAACATAATTTAGCCTCAAAATAATTTATTTTGAAAATGAAATAAAATAAAAATATTTATTTAATCTTATTAAATCAAGAAACTCAGGATTAAACTAATTATTAATTTATTTTGAATTTTGATTCAATTTAGTCAATTAATTGAATTTGGCCATAATTGAAATTAATTAGATTATAATTGTGGCACAATTGATAAATTAATTTTCAAGGCTAGATTTTAAATTAAATTGACTAAATTAAAAAACACCCAAAAAATCTCATAATCTACCCAATGCCCCAATAGGCCCAACACCAGCCGGCCCAACACCCTTAGCCCAAACAGCCTGCAAATCGGCCCAAATCCCTTAACCTCACCAACGTAAACCCATCCCCTTTCTCCCTTCAGCATTAAAAATAACAACACAGGTCCAATCTGTTCGGGCCAACAGCTCTTACCAGCCGCCCAAGCCCAAGTCCAACAGCAATATCCGGCCTATCCCTATTTTTTAATACCTCTTCTCCAAAACCAACGCCAAACGGCGTAACAAACAGCAAAAACACGACCAAAACAAATACGCGTACAATACGCACAAACGCCGTGACAGTTTCAACGCTTTAACAACACCAACAACCAAAACCTGTTTCAACGTCAGCATTAAACGGTGTCCCAGGAATGGTCAACAATGGCAAGACCTCAAATCACTCCCATTTACCATCTTACCGCTTCGGTACAGCCATTTGTGGCTCAAAAACAGATGCTTTCGGAAGAGGCAGACCATGATTCACTGATTTGGGTAAAAATCAATTGGTTTCTTTGACCAACAAAGCCAAACGGCTCCTTTCCTTTCCTTTTCTACTGATTCTGAAGCAAAAAGCTTTGAATTGTTTTGTTTTACTGTGGATTTGAAAAACTTCTCAAAATTTCAACTCAAATCCCCTTTTTGAAGTTCGAAAACCCTAGCTATTTTCCCCCCAAATCTCTCTTATAAATAGCTGCTAAGAAGAAGAGGGTGAGAGGGAGGTTTTCTTGGGAAAAATTGAGGGTTGTGGAGGTGCGCACCTCTAAGCCTACGTAACCAGGAAAAATCATCGACAGTTGTTCGAATTTCAGTAGCGAATCGAAACTGCGATGGACATTTTTCTGAGCTAGTTTTGTCCCATCTGGATGCTCCAAAGAAGGTGAAAATCTCTTTTTTTTTTTCTTTCTTTATGTCATGATCTCATAGTAACGATGAAAATTGGTTGGTCTTTTATGTGTAATATGTGTTTGATTTTTGGTGAAAACTCCTGGGATTGAGAAGGTATAGAACTCTGTTGTGGATGTATGAAGTTGAAAAGCTTTAAGCTTTGATGGTCTTCTATGGTATATTCCAATGTTCAGGATTTTCAAATGACCAAAAAATGAGGTTTCTGTTTCATTCTCTGTTTTGGGGCGGAATACAACTATTATGTTTCTTTCGGATTGAGTACTTGGCGTTGGGGAGAAATGTGAAATCTTGACTTACATGTTGCTGCACTCTTATAATTTTTCTTGAATTAAGATGAGCATTGACTAGAACTTAGGTTATGTTTTAAAATATTCCTCGAGTTCGAAGAAATATTATTTACTTGAATTGGTCTAATTAATTCCTGTCTTGGTTTGATCCAAATACCTTTTAAAAAATTGGAAGCTTGTCAAGTCTTTTGGTTTATAGTATCAAAGGCTCCAAAACTTGGAATAAGTAAAGTTCTATGTTCTGGACAGCTTGAATATGGTCTATATATATTTATTTTTTTTAAAAAAAAGAAAAATAATTCTAATCATTATCTTATTCAATGTTGTCCTTATGTATTTTCTGAAGGGTTGCAGTGATCTGGAACTTTGCTTGCCATCTTTTATGTGGTATTAATGTTTAGTTTATTAAAGTGATAATTTTTTTTCTTTTCTCTTAAATTAGTAAAGTGCATTAAGCGGTAGACTGATCGTTTGGATTATAGTTGTTTGGAATCTCAAGCCTCAACTTGTGACATTCTAGCCTACCTTACATGAATATCCTTCTCCCTCGACTAAGCCTAACATGATCGATTAGTGCTCCCCTATGATTGCTTGATTAAAGTTTAGCATGATTGCTTGAAGTGTCTAAAGTTAATTCAATATATTGAATCGTCATCTTGGTAATGTGTTGATATCCTAAGAATAGTACTAACAGTGAACTAACATGTCCTTGCTATGGTCAGTTTGTGTGGTGCTTAAGTGATTTTTACTTCCTTTTTAAAGCCTCCTTGTCAACACATGTTTTGCTTATACATTAAGTCATTATGATGTTCGGATTAGATTGAAGTGCGCTATTTACTTCTTTTTCTTTGATTGGCTTATCCTTATGATGCGAAATCTCAATTCTAACCATTATCTCTCCTTTTATGCATGAACTCCTCCGTTGAGTCTCTCGGAATCCCTTCCCTCACATTCCGTTGAGTTGAATCTGATTTGCGTCGACCCAAAACCTCAGATTCAAGTCCCAAGGGGACTGTTTTGTGCTGGTATACAACAGATATACACCATTATACAGGCTAGGAAAAGGGGACATGGAAAAGGAAGCTGATTATATGGTTGGAAGGCAAAAATATGTATATATTTGACCAGTATATACACAAAAACGCAGCAACAGCCAAACTGATATACCGTCTGTATACAGCTGATATACATTGCAGGGAAATGGACTTAAAAGTCCATAAGATGGACAGCCCACTGAAGGGCCCAGAAAGGCCCAATTCTAACTTTTAAACTTTTGTTCTCTTATTTAGACTTGTTTATTTGTGCTAACTTTTATTAATTAATCTAGTGTTTCCCCACGCGGTTGCTATTTTATTTTATTTCAATTTTCATACTTGATTTATCTCATCTAAATGGATTAAAGTATGTTATTTTATTTCAATTTTCATACCTGATTTATCTCGTCTAAATGGATTAAAGTATGTCTTTCGATTCTTTCTTCCTAAAATTAAGTCTTTAAAAAATTAAACACTTCATTTAAATGGCATTTGTTTTATTCATGTAATTAATAGTCTACTTGGGTAAAAATAATTTTCTTCAAACTCGAAAAGTTAATTTTTCTCGTAAATTCTAACGTGCGGCAAATTGATAAAATATTTTTAATATGATATTTTTCAAAAGGTGTTTTCCATAACAAAATGACCATTTTTATGACAATAAATGATAGCAAAATAACCACAAAAACTAACTTATTAAATTCAAATGTGTCACCTAGTCTAGATAGGTTCTCTTTCTAATTCAAGTAAGATGTTTCATATCCTTTCTTAGAAATTCAAGTAAGATGTTTCATATCCTTTCTTAGAAAATAATTACGAATTAAGAAAATATTTTCTCAAGTAGAGTTTTTGCAACATTTTTTCTAAATTTTATCATAAATATGGAGGAATAGTTTTCTCAAAATTAATAAGTAGATCATGTTGTAGCTTTCTTTCTAATTTAAGTAGACTATTGCTTATTCGAATGAACGAATGTCAATTTAAGTATTTTAAAGTCAACCTTTTTTTGAAAGTTAGCCACATTTTTAAGTTAGTCAAAAAAATAAGTCTTTTGGGGAAAAAAACGAATGTTTGATTTGGAGTCTAGAGTTGGTTGTATAACTTATGTCTTGGGTGGTCATCACCTTGGAAAAATATCCGCTTAGTTGTACTTGTATCAGTGTGATGTTAGTATGTTGTGCTTTGGGTTTGCATGCTTCAATCATGTTTGGTTTAGTTGGGGCCTAGTTGGTTGTTGAGGATGTGTTTGTAGTTAAATTTGGAAAGTGAAGTTAAGATATGAAGTAAAAAGAGATACATTTGGTGAAATCCCTTGGAAACATTGGTTGGCCATGGAGGTTATCTGAGGAATCTTGCACGAGGCATGAGGACCCAGTACCTCATCCTCTCAAGCTTTTGGTCTCTTTATATCTGTTGACTTTCAAGGATAAAAGTCTTTCTAGTAATGGATATTGTAATGACCCTCCAGGTTATCTTCTTTGTTACTACTTATTTTCAGAAGTTATTTATGACTTGCTGGGATCATTGATTTTCTTTTTGGGCAGCTCGTTTGGGTTTTAAGTTTATTCCCTTGTTTCGGAGCTTTTAAATTTGAGAAATTAGTCTTGAACCAAAACTCTTAGTAAACAACCTTGAATAAAAATTCTAATGGTGCCATTAGCTCTGGAATGTAGATTTAGCCTAAGGGATCATTGGTTCAAGTCCTGAGGCTTTCAAACCCACTTTGGACTGTTAGTTGAAAATTAGTTAAAATGGCATATGTGGTTTGAGGTCCACATTGTGTCAAAACAAATGCTAATGGAAATTTTGATCGATTTTTTTAGTCTAGAATGTTATTTTTGATGGGGTAGCATAATTCATTAGCATCCACGGTTATAGACTAATGGCTATGAACACACAAATATGGTTACTAAGATGCAAATTCCAGCAACCAAATAAAGAGAAAACAACACATAGAATAGAGATGAAGAAGAAGAATGCTTGAAATTAAAGGATAGATAGAAAGACCCTTACTTCTATTCAATGATTAGCACTACAAGATATTTCAAAATCTTCAACACACCTCACAAATAAGAGTTCAAACCTTCCTCTTAGGTGACCCAAAGGAAACACTCTTCCTCAAGTACACCTTTCTTGCCAAATTATCCAAAACAAGTGAAACCTTAACTTCAAATGTTCTTGGACCAATTTTTAGATTCTAAGAGCTAAAACTAGAGACTAAAAACTACAATATAAGAGTAATATCCAATTTCATCAAAGTCTAATGAAAAGAGAAGAAAATGGTCTATTTATACTATTACATGCCAAATGACGAAACTACCCTTAATGAACTAAAGAGAGGAGGAGGCGCCCTTGGAGTGTTGACTTTCAAAGTGCCAGTGTATCTTCCCTTTGTTGAATGTAGACTCTTCAAGTCCATTCTCCACAAATCAAGGCATTCTCTCTCTTGGCCGAATGTACAACCCCTTCACAAAAGCTTGAAGTTATTGAAGTTCCTTAGCTTGGCTCTTTGTAAAAGGTCTTGAGGGCCTTATAATTGCATCATCCTCTCCATTTTGAAGAGAGTTTGTCCTCAAACTTGCTGATTCATCAACACCAAGAGTGGCCACAGGTGAGAGATCACAAACATTGAACGTATTGTGAACTTGGTAATCCGAAGGTAGATCAATTTGGTAAGTATTGTCGTTGATCCTTTTGAGCACTTGGAATGGTCCATCACCTCTTGGCATGAGCTTAGCCTTTCTTTGATTTGGAAAATGATCTTTCCTTAGGCGTACCCACACCCAATCTCTGGGTTCAAGCACAAGTCTCTGTAATACCCCATATTCAAGTACGTGTATTGATCTTATTTATATGGAATTAATTTTTTTTAATTTTATTTATACCGAAATTTGCCCGTCGATGGTTCCATGCAAAGGTTATTGAATAAGCTTTCCAACGATATAAAGATTTCCAAAAACAAATAGATTTCGGATATAATCGAGCACGTTCAAAACTATAAAACGGTGGCCAGGATATTTGGGAATAGTAAATGTGCAGGAAAATTTCCTGCGCACAAACTACTGAGGCCAGTTGAATTTTTGGGTCAACTTCAAATGATCATAACTCCCTTAATATAATGAACTAGGAGAGCTGCGACCTATTAAAAGAAAGATCTTTGAGTCTTCTTTCCAATGCAATTGGTTTCATCCAAATCCAACATCTGATTAAGGAGTTATTTTACTTCAGCCTATCAAAA
Source organism: Capsicum annuum (assembly GCF_002878395.1). Lineage (NCBI taxonomy): Eukaryota > Viridiplantae > Streptophyta > Magnoliopsida > Solanales > Solanaceae > Capsicum > Capsicum annuum. Next base: position 102,278,323 of record NC_061116.1, on the reverse strand, counting down.
TAGATTTTTAGGGTCAACTTCAAACGACCATAACTCCTTGTACAAGACGAACTGGGTGGCCTACTTTATATGAAATGAAAGCCCTTTGAATTATCCTTCCAACGATACCAATTTTACCCAAATCTGATATCGGAGAAAAGAGTTATGATCAATCTACTTTAGCTTATCAAAATAGTCCACCATAGGACAGATTTGACATTATTTAAATTTTAAAGGCATTTAAGTCATTTCCTATTATATTATGGATGGGAATATGTGTATATATACATGTATATGAGTTCAAAACTCATTTTCATCATCAATCATTGAGGAAGAACAAACCCTAGCCAAATTTGACCTTTAAATTACTTTTGATTCAACCATAGAAATTCTAAAGTAATCTAATAACTGCGTTTGTCATCTCGAGAGCTTCGAACGACACCTATTATTTGTGCAAACAGGATTGCATAATCAAGAGGTGAATTCTAAGGTATGAATATGGTTTGAATTTGTTCTTTTCCATATGTATATGTGTGATAGAGGATTATATGTATTGGTTGTTATTGAAAGGCGATGGAAATAGGGTTATGAACTATTTTGCATGGTTTGGTTGTATTGAATTGTGGAAGATGAATATGGTAATTAAGTTATGGAAGGTGGATATGGTGATATACTATTGAATTGATGATTATTTATGTCTATGG
>NC_061116.1:102268901-102274640 GCF_002878395.1 Capsicum annuum | reverse complement strand
CTAAGTGATGGAAGTTCTCTCTTATCGGGTGGTATTCCAGGGGCATAAGCCTATCATGGGTCGATCCCAGTTGATATGTACTGGAGGCAGCCTAATGGTCATAGTACAGTACAGTAATGATTACAAAGATGATAAGAACGAAGGTAAAGTGGTTGAATAAATACAATGTACAGGTTGTCACAAGTTCTAGTAAGTGTGGTCCACTCCTGTTATGATTTATTCACTTGTTTCTGATTTCTATTGAGCTCCTATATCATATGTGATTATCTACAGATTTACATACTCAGTAAATATTTCATACTGACGTCCCCCACAGGGGACCTGCATTTCATGCTGCAAGCACAGGTATCTCAGCTTATACACCGCACAAGTAGGAGCCAGGATATCCAGCTGCTTTTGGTGAGCTCCAATTTTCTTTTGGGCTTTTCGTGTTATATCCAATCACTTTTGGTATTGTATAGAAGTTAGTTATATGCCGAGGTGTGTCCCGACCTTATTTAAACTCTGTGTATTATCTAAAGGCTTTGTAGACCTAATGTACAGTCAAGGTGGTGTTTTGTTAATAGATGTGATGGCTCCAACGGCCAAGTATTATATATACATCTATATGTGTGCTCGAGCTTATACAGGTAATTATTTCCTTTTATATGCGACATGATGCTGTCCGAATTTTGGCTTGTCATAGAGGTATGCATGGGAAGTATAAGGTTATGAGCTGGTTCTCCCGAGCCTCCTCGATTACGGGTGCTAGTCCGCCCCAATAGGATTTGAGGCGTGACAGTCTCCTTCTTCCTTTGTTTACCCTTTTTTCAACTTCATGGTTCTTTTTTTCAAGATTGAGCCGTACCCTTTCATCCATCTTCTTCATTGCCTCAGATCTTTTACATCCATCCAGGCTTATCATAAGATCACTAGACAAAGAGGTAAAATCCAAGGGGGTAAGGGTATTTATGCCATAAACACACTCAAAGGGAGTCATTCCCATACTTAAGTGTATTACCTGATTGTATACAAATTCCACCAAGGGTAGGTAATTTTCCCATGAAGCCATTTTACATTTAACCATAGAACGTAGCATAGACTCTAAGGTTCTATTTACTACCTCTGTTTGGGCATTAGTTTGTGGGTGGTAAGACGTGGAGAAAAGCAACTTTGTTCCAAGCCTACCCCATATGGACTTCCAAAAGAGACTTAGGAACTTAGAGTCCTGATCACTCACAATAGTCCTTGGGATCCCGTGAAGCTTTATAACATGTTCAACAAATAATGAAGCTACACTAGGATCATCGTCGGTTTGAGCACATGTAATGAAATGAGCCATTTTGGAGAATCTATCAACAACAACAAAAATACTATCTCGACCCTTTCTAGTCCTTGGCAGCCCCAAAAAAAAGTCCATGGATATATCGAACCAAGGCCTAAGGGGAGTGGGAAGTGGGATGTACATTCCTTGAGGTAGGAGGCGAGATTTCGCACTCCAGCAACCCATACATTGGCCACAAACTTTAGCAACATCTTTGCGCATTTTGGGCTAATAGAATTGCTCCTCTAAGATACTGAGGGTCTTGTCAACCCCAAAATGACCCATGAGACCACCATTATGTGCCTCTCTCTCAAATAATTCCCTCCATGAACTAGAAGGAACACACAACCTCCTCTCTTTGAACAAATAACCATCTAACCGAGAGTAGGAGGAATTGCCATTCTCTTTAAGCCATCGGTCCCTTCCCAACTCTTCACATTTCCTAAAATAGGAGAAAATGTAGGATCCTCGGGATATGACATTCACAAGCTCTCATATCCCATCAACTTCGAAGACAAGGTAGCAATAAGCACATGCTTTCTCGACAACACATCGGCAACAATACTTTCCTTCCCTTTTTTGTAATGAATTACATAAGGGAAAGTCTCAATAAACTCAATCCACTTAGCATGACGCCTACTCAAATTGTCTTGGCTCTTAAGGTATTTCAATGATTCATGATCCGTTCATATCACAAACTCCTTAGGCCACAAATAAAGTTGCTAATTTCCCAAAGCTCTAACAAGGGCGTACAACTCCAAATCATAAGTCGAATAATTAAGAGTTGCCCCTTTGATATTTTCACTAAAATAAGCAACAGACTTGCCTTCTTGCATCAAAACAAACCCAATACCAACCTTACTAGAATCACACTCAACTTCAAACATCTTATCAAAATAGGGCAATTGCAACAAAGGTGCCGAGATGAGCGTAGCTTTTAAGGCTTCAAAATCCTTAGCTTGCTCATCACCTAACTTTAAAGGGTTGGTCTTTTCTAATAACCTCGGTCAAGGGGATGCTATGTAGCTAAAAAACTTGACAAACCTTCTATAAAAGCTCGCCAACCCATGAAAACTTTGGGTTTCTCCAATAGTCTTAGGGGTCGGCCAACTTCGTATAGAGTCTATCTTGGATTCATTCACTTCCACACCCCTTGAACTTACAAAAAAACCTAAGAAAACCACTTTATCAACACCAAAAGAACACTTCTCCATGTTGGCATACAACTTCTCCTTTCGAAGCACATCAAATACATACCTCAAATGCATCACATGATCATCAATAGATTTACTATATACCAACACATCATCAAAGTAAACCACCACAAATTTTCCAATATAAGGCTTCATTATATGATTCATTAGCCTTATAAAGGTGCTAGGAGCATATGGTAAGGCCAAAGGGCATGACCAGCCACTCATATCGACCAAATTTGGTCTTGAATGCGGTCTTCTACTTATCACCGGGTTGCATACAAATCTGGTGGTAGCCTTTCCTAAGATCCACTTTAGAAAAGACACCATGGAGATCATCTAACAGATTATCTAGCCTAGGGATAGGATGACGATACCTTATAGTGATTTTGTTGATGGCTCTACAATCAACACACATGCGCCAAGTTCCGTCTTTCTTTGGTACCAAAAGCACCGGGACAGAACATGGACTCAAACTTTCTTTGATGTAGCCTTTGTTGAGAAGCTCCTCAACTTGTCTCCCAATCTTCTTAGTGTCCATAGGATTGCTCCTATTAACCGATTTGTTAGGAAGTTGTGAACCTGGCACCAAATCAATTTGGTGCTCAATTCCCAGAATCGGGGGCAATCTTTGTGGTAATTCTTATGGGAATACATCATCAAAATCCTAAAAAACAAGTGAAATATAAGGGTGAAGAGAAGAAGTAAAATTAGAAAAAGAAGAAGAGACGTTAGTATTAAGGGCATGAGCTAGGAGGAGCATAGGAGTGTCTATGTCTTGTTCCTTGAACAAATCCTTCCTCCTAGACAACATAAACATGGGTCCTTAACCCTTTTGAGCCTTAGAATTAGTAGCTTCTCCCTTAGAAAAGGTAGAACCCCAGACCTCCCCTTTTTGCCTCTTTTTGATTTCTTGTCTTTTGCCCCCCTTGTCTTTCAACTCTCTTAATTTTTGATGTATCTCATTCAGTTGGGAGGGTGATAGTGGGTGTAATGTGAACTTCTTACCATCATGAACAAGTGAGTAAGTATTCAACCTCCCATCATGCTTGGTAGATTTTTCATATTGCCATGGTCTACTAAGTAGCAAATGACATGCTTGCATTGGAATGACATCACAGCAAGCTTCATCTTGGTAGTTTCCTACCATGAACTTGATCATCCATTGTCGGGTCACTTTTAACTCACCACATTCATTGAGCCATTGTAGTTTGTAAGGATTAACATGAGGAGTGGTAGAAATTTTCAATAAATCCACCATTGTAGAACTAGCAACATTTGTGCAACTTTCACTATCAATCACCATTGTGTACACCCCTCCCTTAATCAAGCATTTTGTGTGAAACAAGTTCTCTCTGTGAATCGGATCTTTAAGTTCCTTACTTACCATATCCCTCCTCACCACATAATTAGGAACTATACACTCTTCATCTTGTGGCCAAGTGTATTCTTCCTCACAATCATCACAAGTAGTTTCGGGTTCACCATCACAAAACTCTCCATTTTGCACACCAACATCATCAACCTCAGGTTCAAGATCAAATTCCTAACCTAGGTAGTACAACCTACCTTCACTTAGGATCACATTCCTACGAGTAGCATACTCACTTTCCCGATGACTCCATCCTTGACACTTGAAACATTGAAGGCCTTTCGGATTAAGAGTAGGAAGCTTATTACCTTTAGGTCTAGTGGGGTATTTTGGCACTTGTTTGACCTTGGATTGATTGACAAAATTTGAGGGTTCCTTACCTTTACCTAAACCCAAAACTTGCTGATTTGGACCTTTGGAGTAGACCCAACCCGAATTGGGTGCTTGGGGTCTTGGCTTGTACCTTTCGTTGTTCTCTTTCCCAATTTCCATGGCGGCTTGGAAGACTTCCACCACGGTTCCAAACTTGTGAAGAGTTAAATGAGAGGAGATGTCCTTGTTCAACCTAACCTTGAAGAGAATAACATCATGTTGCACTTGTTCACCTCTATGGTCAAGCTTCAAGACAAGTTTCTGAAATTCGTCATGATAGGCCATGCCACTCTTGTTTCCTTGCCTTAGATTGTAAAGCTTGGCAAGAATCTCATGCGTATAATGCTCCGGTACATATCTTTCTCTCATAAATCTCTTCAATATATCCCAAGGAGGTGGTTAGCCATCAATCAACACATCATCAAATCTTTTGGTGTAATCCCACCAAGTGTTTGCATATCTTTCAAAGTGAGCAATAGCATAGCAACTTTTCTTTTCTTCAGAAAGGTCATTCACTTGAAAAATCTCTTCACAAGCAGATTCCCAAGCTAAGTACACTTCCGGATCACTCTCACCTTTGAAAATTGGAATGCCAACCTTGATTGAATTAATGTCAATGTCTCAGATTCTTGGTTGATCACCATACCCATGCCTTGCATCTTGCCCCTGGAATCTACCATAAGGCCCTCTTTGATCATGTATTTCCCTCATTTCTTCTTTAAACCAATAATCATCATTAGAAATATCATAACCTTCTTGCTCCCCTCTACCATAATCCTCAATTTAGGTGGGTGGGTTTTGGATTTGAGGCCTTTGGGGAAGTAGGTTTGGTCTTTGGTTATGTGGTACTTGAACTTGTGGCATTGGAGGTGGTAGATGGTAAGGTCTTTGGTACATGGGATTTGGCATTTGGTAAGTGGTATTTTGTAGAGGTATTTGGTTTGGATTTGGTGGTGGAGCTTGAGTTCCAAGTCCCTCTTGTTGGACTTAGTTTATTTGGTGAGGTATTGGCCTTTGTAGGGTCCGGTTAGGAGAGGTTTGGGATTGGTTTAGTGGCTGGTTTTGTGGAACTCTTGGAGGATAAAGCATTTGGTGGAGGGTTTCGGGTGTTATAGTCATGGAAGAGTTATTGGCTTGGATGCTAGAGGATGCATGGTAGGGATTAGGAGTAGAAGGTTGTGAGTTCATCCTACTTTCAACACAATCAAGCCTTCCACTAAAAGTGGAAATTTCACCCTTCATAGTCACCATTTCACCCCTCATAACATCCACATTACTTCTCAAGGCATCATTATCATTCTTCATTTCTCGGGCAAGGGCATCAAACCGAGTCATCAAGGCTCCAATAGTATCATTTCTCAAAGGTTGGGAAGTAGTATCTCCGGATTCCATGGCAAATGTACCTAAAAAGAGCAAAAAAAAACAGAAAGCAAAAAAAAAACCTACCAAACGAGCAAACAAGTTAGTTCAAAAGCCTCACTTCACTCACACTCAACCTC